>NC_057353.1:83522980-83696601 GCF_016509475.1 Prionailurus bengalensis | reverse complement strand
AACCCGAACCCGAACCCGAACCCGAACCCGAACCCGAACCCGAACCCGAACCCGAACCCGAACCCGAACCCGAACCCGAACCCGAACCCGAACCCGAACCCGAACCCGAACCCGAACCCGAACCCGAACCCGAACCCGAACCCGAACCCGAACCCGAACCCGAACCCGAACCGAACCCGAACCCGAACCCGAACCCGAACCCGAACCCGAACCCGAACCCGAACCCGAACCCGAACCCGAACCCGAACCCGAACCCGAACCCGAACCGAACCCGAACCCGAACCCGAACCCGAACCCGAACCCGAACCCGAACCCGAAACCCGAACCCGAACCCGAACCCGAACCCGAACCCGAACCCGAACCCGAACCCGAACCCGAACCCGAACCCGAACCCGAACCCGAACCCGAACCCGAACCCGAACCCGAACCCGAACCCGAACCCGAACCCGAACCCGAACCCGAACCCGAACCCGAACCCGAACCCGAACCCGAACCCGAACCCGAACCCGAACCCGAACCCGAACCCGAACCCGAACCCGAACCCGAACCCGAACCCGAACCCGAACCCGAACCCGAACCCGAACCCGAACCCGAACCCGAACCCGAACCCGAACCCGAACCCGAACCCGAACCCGAACCCGAACCCGAACCCGAACCCGAACCCGAACCCGAACCCGAACCCGAACCCGAACCCGAACCCGAACCCGAACCCGAACCCGAACCCGAACCCGAACCCGAACCCGAACCCGAACCCGAACCCGAACCCGAACCCGAACCCGAACCCGAACCCGAACCCGAACCCGAACCCGAACCCGAACCCGAACCCGAACCCGAACCCGAACCCGAACCCGAACCCGAACCCGAACCCGAACCCGAACCCGAACCCGAACCCGAACCCGAACCCGAACCCGAACCCGAACCAAACCCGAACCCGAACCCGAACCCGAACCCGAACCCGAACCCGAACCCGAACCCGAACCCGAACCCGAACCCGAACCCGAACCCGAACCCGAACCCGAACCCGAACCCGAACCCGAACCCGAACCCGAACCCGAACCCGAACCCGAACCCGAACCCGAACCCGAAACCCGAACCCGAACCCGAACCCGAACCCGAACCCGAACCCGAACCCGAACCCGAACCCGAACCCGAACCCGAACCCGAACCCGAACCCGAACCCGAACCCGAACCCGAACCCGAACCCGAACCCGAACCCGAACCCGAACCCGAACCCGAACCCGAACCCGAACCCGAACCCGAACCCGAACCCGAACCCGAAACCCGAACCCGAACCCGAACCCGAACCCGAACCCGAACCCGAACCCGAACCCGAACCCGAACCCGAACCCGAACCCGAACCCGAACCCGAACCCGAACCCGAACCCGAACCCGAACCCGAACCCGAACCCGAACCCGAACCCGAACCCGAACCCGAACCCGAACCCGAACCCGAACCCGAACCCGAACCCGAACCCGAACCCGAACCCGAACCCGAACCCGAACCCGAACCCGAACCCGAACCCGAACCCGAACCCGAACCCGAACCCGAACCCGAACCCGAACCCGAACCCGAACCCGAACCCCCGAACCCGAACCCGAACCCGAACCCGAACCCGAACCCGAACCCGAACCCGAACCCGAACCCGAACCCGAACCCGAACCCGAACCCGAACCCGAACCCGAACCCGAACCCGAACCCGAACCCGAACCCGAACCCGAACCCGAACCCGAACCCGAACCCGAACCCGAACCCGAACCCGAACCCGAACCCGAACCCGAACCCGAACCCGAACCCGAACCCGAACCCGAACCCGAACCCGAACCCGAACCCGAACCCGAACCCGAACCCGAACCCGAACCCGAACCCGAACCCGAACCCGAACCCGAACCCGAACCCGAACCCGAACCCGAACCCGAACCCGAACCCGAACCCGAACCCGAACCCGAACCGAACCCGAACCCGAACCCGAACCCGAACCCGAACCCGAACCCGAACCCGAACCCGAACCCGAACCCGAACCCGAACCCGAACCCGAACCCGAACCCGAACCCGAACCCGAACCCGAACCCGAACCCGAACCCGAACCCGAACCCGAACCCGAACCCGAACCCGAACCCGAACCCGAACCCGAACCCGAACCCGAACCCGAACCCGAACCCGAACCCGAACCCGAACCCGAACCCGAACCCGAACCCGAACCCGAACCCGAACCCGAACCCGAACCCGAACCCGAACCCGAACCCGAACCCGAACCCGAACCCGAACCCGAACCCGAACCCGAACCCGAACCCGAACCCGAACCCGAACCCGAACCCGAACCCGAACCCGAACCCGAACCCGAACCCGAACCCGAACCCGAACCCGAACCCGAACCCGAACCCGAACCCGAACCCGAACCCGAACCCGAACCCGAACCCGAACCCGAACCCGAACCCGAACCCGAACCCGAACCCGAACCCGAACCCGAACCCGAACCCGAACCCGAACCCGAACCCGAACCCGAACCCGAACCCGAACCCGAACCCGAACCCGAACCCGAACCCGAACCCGAACCCGAACCCGAACCCGAACCCGAACCCGAACCCGAACCCGAACCCGAACCCGAACCCGAACCCGAACCCGAACCCGAACCCGAACCCGAACCCGAACCCGAACCCGAACCCGAACCCGAACCCGAACCCGAACCCGAACCCGAACCCGAACCCGAACCCGAACCCGAACCCGAACCCGAACCCGAACCCGAACCCGAACCCGAACCCGAACCCGAACCCGAACCCGAACCCGAACCCGAACCCGAACCCGAACCCGAACCCGAACCCGAACCCGAACCCGAACCCGAACCCGAACCCGAACCCGAACCCGAACCCGAACCCGAACCCGAACCCGAACCCGAACCCGAACCCGAACCCGAACCCGAACCCGAACCCGAACCCGAACCCGAACCCGAACCCGAACCCGAACCCGAACCCGAACCCGAACCCGAACCCGAACCCGAACCCGAACCCGAACCCGAACCCGAACCCGAACCCGAACCCGAACCCGAACCCGAACCCGAACCCGAACCCGAACCCGAACCCGAACCCGAACCCGAACCCGAACCCGAACCCGAACCCGAACCCGAACCCGAAACCCGAACCCGAACCCGAACCCGAACCCGAACCCGAACCCGAACCCGAACCCGAACCCGAACCCGAACCCGAACCCGAACCCGAACCCGAACCCGAACCCGAACCCGAACCCGAACCCGAACCCGAACCCGAACCCGAACCCGAACCCGAACCCGAACCCGAACCCGAACCCGAACCCGAACCCGAACCCGAACCCGAACCCGAACCCGAACCCGAACCCGAACCCGAACCCGAACCCGAACCCGAACCCGAACCCGAACCCGAACCCGAACCCGAACCCGAACCCGAACCCGAACCCGAACCCGAACCCGAACCCGAACCCGAACCCGAACCCGAACCCGAACCCGAACCCGAACCCGAACCCGAACCCGAACCCGAACCCGAACCCGAACCCGAACCCGAACCCGAACCCGAACCCGAACCCGAACCCGAACCCGAACCCGAACCCGAACCCGAACCCGAAACCCGAACCCGAACCCGAACCCGAACCCGAACCCGAACCCGAACCCGAACCCGAACCCGAACCCGAACCCGAACCCGAACCCGAACCCGAACCCGAACCCGAACCCGAACCCGAACCCGAACCCGAACCCGAACCCGAACCCGAACCCGAACCCGAACCCGAACCCGAACCCGAACCCGAACCCGAACCCGAACCCGAACCCGAACCCGAACCCGAACCCGAACCCGAACCCGAACCCGAACCCGAACCCGAACCCGAACCCGAACCCGAACCCGAACCCGAACCCGAACCCGAACCCGAACCCGAACCCGAACCCGAACCCGAACCCGAACCCGAACCCGAACCCGAACCCGAACCCGAACCCGAACCCGAACCCGAACCCGAACCCGAACCCGAACCCGAACCCGAACCCGAACCCGAACCCGAACCCGAACCCGAACCCGAACCCGAACCCGAACCCGAAACCCGAACCCGAACCCGAACCCGAACCCGAACCCGAACCCGAACCCGAACCCGAACCCGAACCCGAACCCGAACCCGAACCCGAACCCGAACCCGAACCCGAACCCGAACCCGAACCCGAACCCGAACCCGAACCCGAACCCGAACCCGAACCCGAACCCGAACCCGAACCCGAACCCGAACCCGAACCCGAACCCGAACCCGAACCCGAACCCGAACCCGAACCCGAACCCGAACCCGAACCCGAACCCGAACCCGAACCCGAACCCGAACCCGAACCCGAACCCGAACCCGAACCCGAACCCGAACCGAACCCGAACCCGAACCCGAACCCGAACCCGAACCCGAACCCGAACCCGAACCCGAACCCGAACCCGAACCCGAACCCGAACCCGAACCCGAACCCGAACCCGAACCCGAACCCGAACCCGAACCCGAACCCGAACCCGAACCCGAACCCGAACCCGAACCCGAACCCGAACCCGAACCCGAACCCGAACCCGAACCCGAACCCGAACCCGAACCCGAACCCGAACCCGAACCCGAACCCGAACCCGAACCCGAACCCGAACCCGAACCCGAACCCGAACCCGAACCCGAACCCGAACCCGAACCCGAACCCGAACCCGAACCCGAACCCGAACCCGAACCCGAACCCGAACCCGAACCCGAACCCGAACCCGAACCCGAACCCGAACCCGAACCCGAACCCGAACCCGAACCCGAACCCGAACCCGAACCCTAACCCTAACCCTAACCCTAACCCTAACCCTAACCCTAACCCTAACCCTAACCCTAACCCTAACCCTAACCCTAACCCTAACCCTAACCCTAACCCTAACCCTAACCCTAACCCTAACCCTAACCCTAACCCTAACCCTAACCCTAACCCTAACCCTAACCCTAACCCTAACCCTAACCCTAACCCTAACCCTAACCCTAACCCTAACCCTAACCCTAACCCTAACCCTAACCCTAACCCTAACCCTAACCCTAACCCTAACCCTAACCCTAACCCTAACCCTAACCCTAACCCTAACCCTAACCCTAACCCTAACCCTAACCCTAACCCTAACCCTAACCCTAACCCTAACCCTAACCCTAACCCTAACCCTAACCCTAACCCTAACCCTAACCCTAACCCTAACCCTAACCCTAACCCTAACCCTAACCCTAACCCTAACCCTAACCCTAACCCTAACCCTAACCCTAACCCTAACCCTAACCCTAACCCTAACCCTAACCCTAACCCTAACCCTAACCCTAACCCTAACCCTAACCCTAAACCCTAACCCTAACCCTAACCCTAACCCTAACCCTAACCCTAACCCTAACCCTAACCCTAACCCTAACCCTAACCCTAACCCTAACCCTAACCCTAACCCTAACCCTAACCCTAACCCTAACCCTAACCCTAACCCTAACCCTAACCCTAACCCTAACCCTAACCCTAACCCTAACCCTAACCCTAACCCTAACCCTAACCCTAACCCTAACCCTAACCCTAACCCTAACCCTAACCCTAACCCTAACCCTAACCCTAACCCTAACCCTAACCCTAACCCTAACCCTAACCCTAACCCTAACCCTAACCCTAACCCTAACCCTAACCCTAACCCTAACCCTAACCCTAACCCTAACCCTAACCCTAACCCTAACCCTAACCCTAACCCTAACCCTAACCCTAACCCTAACCCTAACCCTAACCCTAACCCTAACCCTAACCCTAACCCTAACCCTAACCCTAACCCTAACCCTAACCCTAACCCTAACCCTAACCCTAACCCTAACCCTAACCCTAACCCTAACCCTAACCCTAACCCTAACCCTAACCCTAACCCTAAACCCTAACCCTAACCCTAACCCTAACCCTAACCCTAACCCTAACCCTAACCCTAACCCTAACCCTAACCCTAACCCTAACCCTAACCCTAACCCTAACCCTAACCCTAACCCTAACCCTAACCCTAACCCTAACCCTAACCCTAACCCTAACCCTAACCCTAACCCTAACCCTAACCCTAACCCTAACCCTAACCCTAACCCTAACCCTAACCCTAACCCTAACCCTAACCCTAACCCTAACCCTAACCCTAACCCTAACCCTAACCCTAACCCTAACCCTAACCCTAACCCTAACCCTAACCCTAACCCTAACCCTAACCCTAACCCTAACCCTAACCCTAACCCTAACCCTAACCCTAACCCTAACCCTAACCCTAACCCTAACCCTAACCCTAACCCTAACCCTAACCCTAACCCTAACCCTAACCCTAAAACCCTAACCCTAACCCTAACCCTAACCCTAACCCTAACCCTAACCCTAACCCTAACCCTAACCCTAACCCTAACCCTAACCCTAACCCTAACCCTAACCCTAACCCTAACCCTAACCCTAACCCTAACCCTAACCCTAACCCTAACCCTAACCCTAACCCTAACCCTAACCCTAACCCTAACCCTAACCCTAACCCTAAACCCTAACCCTAACCCTAACCCTAACCCTAACCCTAACCCTAACCCTAACCCTAACCCTAACCCTAACCCTAACCCTAACCCTAACCCTAACCCTAACCCTAACCCTAACCCTAACCCTAACCCTAACCCTAACCCTAACCCTAACCCTAACCCTAACCCTAACCCTAACCCTAACCCTAACCCTAACCCTAACCCTAACCCTAACCCTAACCCTAACCCTAACCCTAACCCTAACCCTAACCCTAACCCTAACCCGAACCCTAACCCTAACCCTAACCCTAACCCTAACCCTAACCCTAACCCTAACCCTAACCCTAACCCTAACCCTAACCCTAACCCTAACCCTAACCCTAACCCTAACCCTAACCCTAACCCTAACCCTAACCCTAACCCTAACCCTAACCCTAACCCTAACCCTAACCCTAACCCTAACCCTAACCCTAACCCTAACCCTAACCCTAACCCTAACCCTAACCCTAACCCTAACCCTAACCCTAACCCTAACCCTAACCCTAACCCTAACCCTAACCCTAACCCTAACCCTAACCCTAACCCTAACCCTAACCCTAACCCTAACCCTAACCCTAACCCTAACCCTAACCCCTAACCCTAACCCTAACCCTAACCCTAACCCTAACCCTAACCCTAACCCTAACCCTAACCCTAACCCTAACCCTAACCCTAACCCTAACCCTAACCCTAACCCTAACCCTAACCCTAACCCTAACCCTAACCCTAACCCTAACCCTAACCCTAACCCTAACCCTAACCCTAACCCTAACCCTAACCCTAACCCTAACCCTAACCCTAACCCTAACCCTAACCCTAACCCTAACCCTAACCCTAACCCTAACCCTAACCCTAACCCTAACCCTAACCCTAACCCTAACCCTAACCCTAACCCTAACCCTAACCCTAACCCTAACCCTAACCCTAACCCTAACCCTAACCCTAACCCTAACCCTAACCCTAACCCTAACCCTAACCCTAACCCTAACCCTAACCCTAACCCTAACCCTAACCCTAACCCTAACCCTAACCCTAACCCTAACCCTAACCCTAACCCTAACCCTAACCCTAACCCTAACCCTAACCCTAACCCTAACCCTAACCCTAACCCTAACCCTAACCCTAACCCTAACCCTAACCCTAACCCTAACCCTAACCCTAACCCTAACCCTAACCCTAACCCTAACCCTAACCCTAACCCTAACCCTAACCCTAACCCTAACCCTAACCCTAACCCTAACCCTAACCCTAACCCTAACCCTAACCCTAACCCTAACCCTAACCCTAACCCTAACCCTAACCCTAACCCTAACCCTAACCCTAACCCTAACCCTAACCCTAACCCTAACCCTAACCCTAACCCTAACCCTAACCCTAACCCTAACCCTAACCCTAACCCTAACCCTAACCCTAACCCTAACCCTAACCCTAACCCTAACCCTAACCCTAACCCTAACCCTAACCCTAACCCTAACCCTAACCCTAACCCTAACCCTAACCCTAACCCTAACCCTAACCCTAACCCTAACCCTAACCCTAACCCTAACCCTAACCCTAACCCTAACCCTAACCCTAACCCTAACCCTAACCCTAACCCTAACCCTAACCCTAACCCTAACCCTAACCCTAACCCTAACCCTAACCCTAACCCTAACCCTAACCCTAACCCTAACCCTAACCCTAACCCTAACCCTAACCCTAACCCTAACCCTAACCCTAACCCTAACCCTAACCCTAACCCTAACCCTAACCCTAACCCTAACCCTAACCCTAACCCTAACCCTAACCCTAACCCTAACCCTAACCCTAACCCTAACCCTAACCCTAACCCTAACCCTAACCCTAACCCTAACCCTAACCCTAACCCTAACCCTAACCCTAACCCTAACCCTAACCCTAACCCTAACCCTAACCCTAACCCTAACCCTAACCCTAACCCTAACCCTAACCCTAACCCTAACCCTAACCCTAACCCTAACCCTAACCCTAACCCTAACCCTAACCCTAACCCTAACCCTAACCCTAACCCTAACCCTAACCCTAACCCTAACCCTAACCCTAACCCTAACCCTAACCCTAACCCTAACCCTAACCCTAACCCTAACCCTAACCCTAACCCTAACCCTAACCCTAACCCTAACCCTAACCCTAACCCTAACCCTAACCCTAACCCTAACCCTAACCCTAACCCTAACCCTAACCCTAACCCTAACCCTAACCCTAACCCTAACCCTAACCCTAACCCTAACCCTAACCCTAACCCTAACCCTAACCCTAACCCTAACCCTAACCCTAACCCTAACCCTAACCCTAACCCTAACCCTAACCCTAACCCTAACCCTAACCCTAACCCTAACCCTAACCCTAACCCTAACCCTAACCCTAACCCTAACCCTAACCCTAACCCTAACCCTAACCCTAACCCTAACCCTAACCCTAACCCTAACCCTAACCCTAACCCTAACCCTAACCCTAACCCTAACCCTAACCCTAACCCTAACCCTAACCCTAACCCTAACCCTAACCCTAACCCTAACCCTAACCCTAACCCTAACCCTAACCCTAACCCTAACCCTAACCCTAACCCTAACCCTAACCCTAACCCTAACCCTAACCCTAACCCTAACCCTAACCCTAACCCTAACCCTAACCCTAACCCTAACCCTAACCCTAACCCTAACCCTAACCCTAACCCTAACCCTAACCCTAACCCTAACCCTAACCCTAACCCTAACCCTAACCCTAACCCTAACCCTAACCCTAACCCTAACCCTAACCCTAACCCTAACCCTAACCCTAACCCTAACCCTAACCCTAACCCTAACCCTAACCCTAACCCTAACCCTAACCCTAACCCTAACCCTAACCCTAACCCTAACCCTAACCCTAACCCTAACCCTAACCCTAACCCTAACCCTAACCCTAACCCTAACCCTAACCCTAACCCTAACCCTAACCCTAACCCTAACCCTAACCCTAACCCTAACCCTAACCCTAACCCTAACCCTAACCCTAACCCTAACCCTAACCCTAACCCTAACCCTAACCCTAACCCTAACCCTAACCCTAACCCTAACCCTAACCCTAACCCTAACCCTAACCCTAACCCTAACCCTAACCCTAACCCTAACCCTAACCCTAACCCTAACCCTAACCCTAACCCTAACCCTAACCCTAACCCTAACCCTAACCCTAACCCTAACCCTAACCCTAACCCTAACCCTAACCCTAACCCTAACCCTAACCCTAACCCTAACCCTAACCCTAACCCTAACCCTAACCCTAACCCTAACCCTAACCCTAACCCTAACCCTAACCCTAACCCTAACCCTAACCCTAACCCTAACCCTAACCCTAACCCTAACCCTAACCCTAACCCTAACCCTAACCCTAACCCTAACCCTAACCCTAACCCTAACCCTAACCCTAACCCTAACCCTAACCCTAACCCTAACCCTAACCCTAACCCTAACCCTAACCCTAACCCTAACCCTAACCCTAACCCTAACCCTAACCCTAACCCTAACCCTAACCCTAACCCTAACCCTAACCCTAACCCTAACCCTAACCCTAACCCTAACCCTAACCCTAACCCTAACCCTAACCCTAACCCTAACCCTAACCCTAACCCTAACCCTAACCCTAACCCTAACCCTAACCCTAACCCTAACCCTAACCCTAACCCTAACCCTAACCCTAACCCTAACCCTAACCCTAACCCTAACCCTAACCCTAACCCTAACCCTAACCCTAACCCTAACCCTAACCCTAACCCTAACCCTAACCCTAACCCTAACCCTAACCCTAACCCTAACCCTAACCCTAACCCTAACCCTAACCCTAACCCTAACCCTAACCCTAACCCTAACCCTAACCCTAACCCTAACCCTAACCCTAACCCTAACCCTAACCCTAACCCTAACCCTAACCCTAACCCTAACCCTAACCCTAACCCTAACCCTAACCCTAACCCTAACCCTAACCCTAACCCTAACCCTAACCCTAACCCTAACCCTAACCCTAACCCTAACCCTAACCCTAACCCTAACCCTAACCCTAACCCTAACCCTAACCCTAACCCTAACCCTAACCCTAACCCTAACCCTAACCCTAACCCTAACCCTAACCCTAACCCTAACCCTAACCCTAACCCTAACCCTAACCCTAACCCTAACCCTAACCCTAACCCTAACCCTAACCCTAACCCTAACCCTAACCCTAACCCTAACCCTAACCCTAACCCTAACCCTAACCCTAACCCTAACCCTAACCCTAACCCTAACCCTAACCCTAACCCTAACCCTAACCCTAACCCTAACCCTAACCCTAACCCTAACCCTAACCCTAACCCTAACCCTAACCCTAACCCTAACCCTAACCCTAACCCTAACCCTAACCCTAACCCTAACCCTAACCCTAACCCTAACCCTAACCCTAACCCTAACCCTAACCCTAACCCTAACCCTAACCCTAACCCTAACCCTAACCCTAACCCTAACCCTAACCCTAACCCTAACCCTAACCCTAACCCTAACCCTAACCCTAACCCTAACCCTAACCCTAACCCTAACCCTAACCCTAACCCTAACCCTAACCCTAACCCTAACCCTAACCCTAACCCTAACCCTAACCCTAACCCTAACCCTAACCCTAACCCTAACCCTAACCCTAACCCTAACCCTAACCCTAACCCTAACCCTAACCCTAACCCTAACCCTAACCCTAACCCTAACCCTAACCCTAACCCTAACCCTAACCCTAACCCTAACCCTAACCCTAACCCTAACCCTAACCCTAACCCTAACCCTAACCCTAACCCTAACCCTAACCCTAACCCTAACCCTAACCCTAACCCTAACCCTAACCCTAACCCTAACCCTAACCCTAACCCTAACCCTAACCCTAACCCTAACCCTAACCCTAACCCTAACCCTAACCCTAACCCTAACCCTAACCCTAACCCTAACCCTAACCCTAACCCTAACCCTAACCCTAACCCTAACCCTAACCCTAACCCTAACCCTAACCCTAACCCTAACCCTAACCCTAACCCTAACCCTAACCCTAACCCTAACCCTAACCCTAACCCTAACCCTAACCCTAACCCTAACCCTAACCCTAACCCTAACCCTAACCCTAACCCTAACCCTAACCCTAACCCTAACCCTAACCCTAACCCTAACCCTAACCCTAACCCTAACCCTAACCCTAACCCTAACCCTAACCCTAACCCTAACCCTAACCCTAACCCTAACCCTAACCCTAACCCTAACCCTAACCCTAACCCTAACCCTAACCCTAACCCTAACCCTAACCCTAACCCTAACCCTAACCCTAACCCTAACCCTAACCCTAACCCTAACCCTAACCCTAACCCTAACCCTAACCCTAACCCTAACCCTAACCCTAACCCTAACCCTAACCCTAACCCTAACCCTAACCCTAACCCTAACCCTAACCCTAACCCTAACCCTAACCCTAACCCTAACCCTAACCCTAACCCTAACCCTAACCCTAACCCTAACCCTAACCCTAACCCTAACCCTAACCCTAACCCTAACCCTAACCCTAACCCTAACCCTAACCCTAACCCTAACCCTAACCCTAACCCTAACCCTAACCCTAACCCTAACCCTAACCCTAACCCTAACCCTAACCCTAACCCTAACCCTAACCCTAACCCTAACCCTAACCCTAACCCTAACCCTAACCCTAACCCTAACCCTAACCCTAACCCTAACCCTAACCCTAACCCTAACCCTAACCCTAACCCTAACCCTAACCCTAACCCTAACCCTAACCCTAACCCTAACCCTAACCCTAACCCTAACCCTAACCCTAACCCTAACCCTAACCCTAACCCTAACCCTAACCCTAACCCTAACCCTAACCCTAACCCTAACCCTAACCCTAACCCTAACCCTAACCCTAACCCTAACCCTAACCCTAACCCTAACCCTAACCCTAACCCTAACCCTAACCCTAACCCTAACCCTAACCCTAACCCTAACCCTAACCCTAACCCTAACCCTAACCCTAACCCTAACCCTAACCCTAACCCTAACCCTAACCCTAACCCTAACCCTAACCCTAACCCTAACCCTAACCCTAACCCTAACCCTAACCCTAACCCTAACCCTAACCCTAACCCTAACCCTAACCCTAACCCTAACCCTAACCCTAACCCTAACCCTAACCCTAACCCTAACCCTAACCCTAACCCTAACCCTAACCCTAACCCTAACCCTAACCCTAACCCTAACCCTAACCCTAACCCTAACCCTAACCCTAACCCTAACCCTAACCCTAACCCTAACCCTAACCCTAACCCTAACCCTAACCCTAACCCTAACCCTAACCCTAACCCTAACCCTAACCCTAACCCTACCCCTACCCCTACCCCTACCCCTACCCCTACCCCTACCCCTAAACCCTAACCCTAACCCTAACCCTAACCCTAACCCTAACCCACATGTTCCTTGTGCACTTGAAAAGAGTGTGTATTCTGCTGCTTCAGGATGAAATGTTCTGAATATATCTCTTAAGTCTATCTGGTCCAGTGTGTCATTCAAAATCATTGTTCCCTCATTGATTTTCTGCTTTCACTATCTGTCCACTCCTGTGAGTCAGGTGTTGGGAGTCCCATACTTTTATGGTATATTATTAATAAGTTTATTTATGTTTGTGATTAATTTACTCTTATGTTTGGGTGTTGCATTTTAGTGGCATAAATATTTTCAATTCTTCTTGGTAGATAGACCCCTGAATTATGATACAATGCCCTTCTTCATCTCTTGTTACAGTCTTTAATTTAAACTCTAATTTGTCTGATATAAGTATGGCTAATCCAGCTTTCCTTTTTAAAAATTTTTAATGTTGGGGCGCCTGGGTGGCGCAGTCGGTTAAGCGTCCGACTTCAGCCAGGTCACGATCTCGCGGTCCGTGAGTTCGAGCCCCGCGTCAGGCTCTGGGCTGATGGCTCGGAGCCTGGAGCCTGTTTCCGATTCTGTGTCTCCCTCTCTCTCTGCCCCTCCCCCATTCATGCTCTGTCTCTCTCTGTCCCAAAAATAAATAAAAAGGTTGAAAAAAAAATTTAAAAAAAAAAATTTTAATGTTTATTTATTTTTGAGAGAAATAGAGTGCAAGCATCGGAGGGGCAGAGAAAGAGGAAGACACAGAATCTGAAGCAGGCTCCACGCTCTGAGCTGTCAGCAGACAGCCTGATGCAGGATTCAAACCCACAAACCAGGAGATCAAGACCTGAGCTGAAGTCAGACACTTAACCGACTGAGCCTCCCAAGCACCTCACTCTAGCTTTCTTTTGATGACCATTAGCATGATAGATGGTTCTCCATTTCCTTACTTTCAATTCTAAGGTGTCTTGAAGTCTAAAATGAGTCACTTGTAAGCAGCATCTAGATGGGTCTTGTCTTCTTATTCATTCTGATACCCTATGTCTTTTGATTGAAGCATTTAGTCCATTTACTGAAATATATGAATTTAGTGCCATTGTGTTGCCTGTAGAGATGGTGTTTCTGGTGATGTTCTCTAGTCCCTTCTGGTCTTCGTTGGCTTTGGTCTTTTTATTTTGTTTTGTCTTTTCTCCACTCAAAGTGCTGCCCCTTAAAATTTCTTGCAGGGCTGATTTAGTGGTCACGAACTCCTTTAGTTTTTGTTTGTCTGGGAAACTCTGTATCTCTCCTTCTATTTTGAATGACAGCCTTGCTGGATAAAGAATTTTTGACTGTATATTTTTCCAATTTAGCATGTTGAATACATCCTGCCACTCCTTTCTGGCCTGCCAAATTTATGTGGATAGGTCTGCTGCAAACCTGATCTCTCTTCCCTTATAGGTTAATGGTTGGGTTTTTTTTCCCCTTGTTGCTTTCATAATCTTCCTTTGTGTATTTTGTGAATTTGACTATGATATGCCTTGGTGATGACCTTTTTTTTAATTAATCTAATGGGAGTTCTCTCTGCTTCTTGGATATTCACGTCTGTGTCCTTCCCCAGATTAGGAAAGTTTTCTACTATAATTTGTTCACATAAAACTTCTCCTTTTTCTCTCTCTTCATCTTCTGGGACTCCTATAATTCAGATGTTATTCCTTTTTATTAAGTCACTGAGTTCTCTAAGTCTTATATTGTGATCTTTTGCCTTTGTTTCCCTCTTTTTTCTGCTCCAATATTCTCCATAATTTTATCTTCTATATCACTGATTTGCTGCTCTGTTTCATCCATCTTTGCCATTGCGGCATGCATTAGAGATTGCATCTTGGTTATAGCATTTTTAATTTCAGCCTGACCAGATTTTATTTCTTTTATCTCCACAGAAAGGGATTCTCTAGTGTCTTTTATGCTTTTTTCAACCCCAGTTAGAATTCTTATTATTGCGGTTCTAAATTCTAGTTCAGACATCTTACTTATATCTGTTTTGATTAAGTCCCTGGCTGCCATTTCTTCCAGTTTTTTCTTTTGGGGTGAATTCCTTCATTTTGTCATTTTGGAGGAAGAAAAAACAATAAAATTAAAGTTAAAAAATTAAGAACAAAACAAAAATCAAATAAAGGAAGATAGATCCTAGGTGTGTTTTGGTCTCCTTGTTGAAAGAAGCTTGATAGAGGGGCGCCTGGGTGGCGCAGTCGGTTAAGCGTCCAACTTCAGCCAGGTCACGATCTCGCAGTCCGTGAGTTCGAGCCCCGCGTCAGGCTCTGGGCTGATGGCTCAGAGCCTGGAGCCTGTTTCCGATTCTGTGTCTCCCTCTCTCTCTGCCCTTGCCTGTTCATGCTCTGTCTCTCTCTGTCCCAAAAATAAACGTTGAAAAAAAAATTTTTTTTAAAAAGAAAAAAAAAGAAAGAAGCTTGATAGAATAGAGAAAGGGGGAAAGGTAAGAAAAATATATAAAAATTATTAAAAATTACATAATAGAATAGAATAAAATAAAATGAAATAGAATAAAATTTTTAAAATAAAGTAAAAAAAATAAATTTTTCTCTTTCTGTGTCCAAGAAAAGGAAAGAGAAAGGAAAGACAGAAAAAAGAAAACAATTTAAGCAAAAACAGAAAAAAAGAAAACGAACAAATCAATGAACAAGCAAACAGAGTGAAACCCAAATGAAGTTACATCCAGTTTACCCTAGAACTGAAACTATGAAGCAGTCTCTAGTCCGTGCATTAAGCAGGTGGAATGACTGGTGCTGGTCTTCTGGGGGATGTGCTTGGAGGGTGAGTTGGGTGGCGCTTGGTGTAATGGCTCTGTTCTCCATTAGGTGGTGCTGCTTAGCTTACTAGGGTGGATGAGTGTGTATGTGTGCTTCCGCTGCGTAGGAGAGGTGGAAATGGCTTCACCCAGCTCCTCAGTCTCTGGTGCAGGAGCTTTGGGCTCTCACCCACCCACAATCAAGCACCCTTCCTTTGTTCCAGGCCTCTGTCCACTCCCTGCCTCTACCCTCTCCGTGTCCAAGCTGTCTGCCTGCCAGATGAGCACCTCCCTCCAGAGCCTTATCTCAGACAGGGTTGTGTTTCAAAACCCCACACTTCAGAGACCCCTGCGGCTTGGACCTGCACCACCTCTCCAGGGGAAGGTCTCACTGAGGAATGGCCGGGTGCCAGCTTGCCCCAGAAAACACTTGTGGGATGGCACAGTGGCAGAGGTTCAGAGATTATGGCAAATCACAACACACAGCTGGTGCCAGGTTTCCCCACACTCTGGCATCTTTGTTCCAGTACCAGCAAATGTGGCTGCTGTGGAGTTATTTCTAGAGAGTGTATAAGTCCTAAAGGGTGAATGAGGTAATTGCTGAAACATCAGTAATATTCTGGTCTCAAGGTTGCAAATGATAGCATTATGAGGACAGAACCCCATGATCCCCTAAAGGACAGTTGAGATATAACACCTGCTATAACTCCCTGAGATTCCAAAAGCCACACACACTCTGTTCATACCTTCAGGTAGCCACCAGACGTATGTCTGGCTACTATCTAAAGATCCTTTGTACTCTCTTTCCTTGCTTTGATATTCTTTGATACTTCTATCTAAATAAAGGCTATGTGCAGTCTGATGCTGCTGCTGTTTTGCTGGCAGAGGCAGCCCTGCATGTCCACTCAGCCTAATGTCTGAGAACTTTTTCTTCAGTGCGCAGCAACAGGCTGCTCTCCAGAGTCTGCTGGGACCTTTGCCTGTGGAAAGGCAAATGCAGTCCACGCAGGGGAACCACTTCTCCTTGTGTGGCACACAGACCCCTCAGACCACACTGCCTGCTCCTGGGGATTCGCCCTACTTCCTCACCAGAGCACTGCTAGGCACTGAGCTCTGAAACTTCAGGCTCTACGCTCCACTGTTTACAGAATCCTGATGGTATTGAAACCCTTTCCTTTTCCCCATCAATGGTTTTGGGGAACAGATTTCTTGTTCAGTCCCCTAATAGTGTTTTCACTCTTTCTTTCTCTTTCTCTCCAGCAATTTTCAGGAGGAGTGCTTTACTTGCATGATCCCAATGTGCCACACTGTCTCCCTTTCTCTTTCTCTCTCTGTCCTCTCTCCATGAAAATGGTTCCCTACCCTCCCTGGTTTTTCTCTCCTCCAGTTCACCTCTCCACACCATGTACCTACTGAGTTTTGTGGCTCAAGTTATGCAGATTGTTGTGTTAATCCTCAGATCAATTTCCTAGGTGTTCAAAATGGTTTGGTGCAGATCTAGCTGTGTTTCAGGGATGAGACAAGCTCAAGCTCAGGGTCTCCATGCTGCTCCACCATCTTCCTTCTCACCCCTGGTGATGAATTTTAATACACAACACCAAACACTGATCCACAAACAAACAAGTGATAATGTGAGGTTTATAAAATTAAAACTTGTACTCTGTGAAAGACCTTGGTAAGAGAACCAATGATGTTCAATGATGTTCTGATGTCTCAGAAACGCCAAGATTCAGGGCGCCTGGGTGGCTCACCCGGTTGAGCATCTGGCTTCGGCTCAAGTCATGATCTCGAGCCCACATTGGATTCTGTGCAGACAGCTCGGAGCCTGCAGCCTGCTTCTAATTCTGTGTCTCCCTTTCTTTATGCCCCTTCCCCATTCACGTTCTGTCTCTCTCTGTCGCTCTCCCTCTCTCCCAAAAATAAGCTTTTTTTTTTTTTTTTAAGAAAAAAAATGGAAAGATTCAACAGGCTGAAGAGACCTGGGAGTTGTCCAGCTACTGAAAAATATTCTAAGTGAGACCTAAGAGCAGACATGGACTCTTCAAATTACAGTCAAATGTGTCTGTTTTCTCTAAGAAGTGATAGGAAGCTCAGAGAAATGTCAATAGAGTGAGATAAATGGGCCTGAGATGTAGTAAGCCTTCAGGACAATGTCCAAATCACACTGCAGAATTGGCCTTCAAACTAGACAGAAAGTTGGTGTTACCCCAAAATCCCTACCAATGGCATTGTTCAGAGATGACAATGGGCAAGCTGTCCACACTGCTGTCAGTCATAAATGAGGGGAAACTGCTATCTTATGGTAGAATTTACTAACATTGACAAAATAGTTTTGTTTCTTATTAGGACTTTACATTGTTTAAATTTATACTAGAAATTCACTTGGGAGATTAAGAGATTAATGAATACTCTCCCACCAAAAGTTAAGGTAAATGTATTTTAAACTTAGCAGGATTTGCCATTGACAATTTGGCTTTTCATCTTGTTTGATGTAATAAGAAAAATTTCAAATATAGTGAAGAGAATCATGTAGTGAATACCATAAAACACATTATCTAGACTGAATTATTAATAATTAGCCATATTTGCTTCACATTTTTTATTGTAAAATATTTTCTTGTATTATAAAATCTTATAAATTACAAACATAACAACACTGCACACCTAAATATCTCAGTATGCACTTCCAAAAATACTAGCACAATTTTCCACAGAACTGCAATACTGATGAAGTTTTGGGGTGATGGTGGGGTGGTCCGGAGCCAATGGCCAAAAAAAGAATTCTTGATAACACCTTTGGTTCAAAAAGGTGATTTTGTTAAGGCACAGGAGCAGGACCTGTGTGCAGGAAAAGCTGCACCGGGGTTGTGGCAGGGTAACTGACTATATACCTTCAGGGCGGGGGCAGAGGGGGGAGTTAGGGACAGAGTAAGTCTTAACATATTTTGAAAGCAGGTTTCCAGGACTTTGAGGGGCTAGCTATTGCTAGGAAAACACCATGTTTACCTTTTAGTAAAACCTCAGTCATGAGACCCTTCAGATGTATATCAAGGGCCATAAGCTTGGAGTATGATTGCAGTATGTATCTTGGGAGAGTTGGGCTAAAGGAAGTTTCCAAAGGAATTTTTATATGTTAAAGTAGACTTACAGGATCCTCAAGGTTGGGATAATGTTAAGCTAAGATTCTCTTTTGCCCCTAGCAAAGTGCCATCATCAAGGCAGCCAAGCTTCAAGGACTTGTCAGTGGGCTATAGGCAGTAAGAGCATTTAATTTTTCATTTGCCTTTGTTCCCCATATCACCATGGCAAGCACTTAAACCCCTTTCCTCTGTTCTTGGGTAGCCAGGAGTGTCTGAGGAATATCCCACCTGGGCGGAGGGGGGGTGCTGTTAGCCTGTACTTTGCCCTCAGCTTGCCCCACACTCTCTCATCACCAGTATTGAACCTAATAAAATCAGTAACTCTCACATATCATCAATGTTCAGTTAGGAGGGATTTTCTAAAAACCAATTAACATTACCATGCATACTGAAGACATAACCAGGAAAAATGATATTTGTAAATCTAAGAATCTAGTATAATTTCCCTTTGAGGAACAACAAAATAAATAGCTCCCTTGTACACTGAAGAGGAATAGAGGGGTTGGGGGGGGGGGGTGTTTGTTTGTTTGTTTGTTTGCATAAAATCACCAGGGAATGAGAAATGTAAATCTAAAATTATGCATAAAGACCTTTCCTGTAGCTGCGTGGAGAAATATGTCCAAACGTTCCAATATGACTGTTTCTATAGAAATGTGTAAGAATTACCGAAACTGAGACATTACATTTCTGCTTTCTCATCAATGCAGACCACTATGTGAAGTATCCAGACAATCACTTTGGAAAGAATAAGAGAGATTGCCACCCCCCACCCCTCCCTGCCCCAAAGGCTGTGACCTTTCTGGTTTTTGAGGAAAGCTCTGGCCAACACAACTCTCTCCTCTGTTCTCACAGCTATGATACTTGGGGTCTTTGTGAGGCACTGAGAAACCCCCACAGTGAAGTTCATCAACAAACCCTCAGCTACATCCTGCTCACCTCCTTCACCCTGGGCTTCCTCTGCTCCTTATTCTTCATTGGTCCCCAACACAGCCACCTGCATCCTGTGGCAATCCACATTTAGGGTGTGCTTACTATAGGTCTTTCCATGGTTTTGGCCAAAACCATCACTGTGGTCTTGGCTTTCAGGTTCACCACACCTGGGATAAAAGTGAGTGTTGATTAGTGTCATGGGACATCTAATTCTGGCACTTCCATCTGCTACCTGATCCAAGTGAGTCTGTAATCCGGCTAGGAAGTTCTCCCAGCTTCACTGACACAGATACTCTGAGCCTAGATACGGAATCAATTGTAAAATTCTTCAAATCTTCCCTTACCAGGTGTGCAGTGATCTATTTTACATTCCACTTCTTGAACCATGTTTCTATCACTAGGTTTTCACTTTCTCTGTCTTCCTCAATTACAAAAGTCTTTCCCACACTCCAATCTTTAACAGGTCTTTCTACGTTTCCCCTAGCATTTCTAAAGGTTACTTTACAGCTTTTTGTCTTCTACTCCTCTGGAATTTATTATTGAGAATTGTAAGGAACTAGCATTTCTTTCCAAGGAAAACAACAGGGAGAAGGTCTGAGTGTGACCTGTTTCTGAAGCTCCCCATGTAGGGGGTCCACATTACCAGAAGTGAGGGGACAACTGAGCCCAGGACTGGAAGGGCAGGACTGGAGGGGGTTTCAGGCCAGTGGGCCCAGCTTTTAGTGAGTCCCACAGGGACACAGCAAGTGGCCAAAGTAGGCTGGGGGCTTCCTGGGAGTCCCAGGATACCTGGGGTATGTGCAGTTGCAAGTGTGCATTAAAGGGACCTCCAAAACCTCAGGGGTTGGGGTGTATCCTGTCCAGGCACCCAGTAGGTAGGTGATACACCTCCATCTTTTCAGGAGACAATGGGACTCAAATAAGGAGGAGGGTTCGCCTCTGCTGGAAAGAATATAGTCTTTGGAACAAGCCGTCAGGCACTAAGCATGTGCTGATAAAAGTTTGTAAAACAAATGATCATCATCCAGTGGTATTTGTATCAGACATGTGAGTGCAGCTGCAAAGGCCACTGGGAAAAGCCAAACATGAGCTGCAGAGCCTCGAAGCTGGTATTGAGACCCCCACCCTACACACCAGGGCCTGCTGCATAGACCAGAACACTGACACCCGAGAGCAGTGCAGGTTAAGCTCCAGTTGACCTCACCCAGAACTACCTACAACCACCCCACTTATAGATGGATGAACTGAGGCCAGGCTAAAGAGTGTGACTTAGCTGTGGTTGCCCAACATGCAAGCCATGGATGAAACACTACCAAGAACATAGCTGGGTATAAGCCGAAGGAGGAGCACCCTGAGTAGAAAAATGACCTAAGAGGGAAGCAGGATTGATGGCCCAGTCAGAGGCCACACAGTGCCCTCCCATCTCCGGCCTTCAGATGCTTCCTGTTTCCCAGTCCCCTTGCACTATATTTCCCCAGAGTCTAAGACCTGCTACAAGTAAGTGGACTTTTTGTGAACATCCTATCAGGATTGAAGCCATTAAGGCAGGATTGAGTTGGTTATCGCAGGAGCAGACAAGAAGCCAGCAAGGAGGGAACAAGAAAAGGGAGCCACATCAGAGAGAAAAGTCAGAAGCCTAAATGTGTGCAAGCCCTAAGTGGGGCCTCATCCACCAGCTTTCACACTGTTTTCTGGGTACAATAAAGCCACTAGGTCAGAGAAATAGGACCCAATACATATGATCACTGGCTACAATGAACACACAAGATGTAAGAGTGATGTATGGGACACTAACACCTGGAGGCTCACAGAGCAGTCAGGGGAAGAGCTGGGGCCAGGACTAGAATGTCTAGCAGTAAAGAGAGAAAGCACAAAAGGTTAGAAATTTAGTTTGAAGACAGAACTCATATACCAGCTGAAGTACAGAACACACGTATGGGAGAAGGAAAGCAAGAAAGGATGACATAGGTTTTTGGCCTAATCAACTAGGTGGGCAGTAGGGCCACTGACTCAAAAGCAAAAGACAAAGGGAGATGTAGGGGCCAATAAATGTTTTGGATATGTCAAGTTTGAAATGCCCACAAAACATCTAAGTAGAAATGCTGAATAGGCAGTTGGGCTCCTGGTATCTATCCAGTTTGGGATGCAAGCTTGGGAAACACCAGCAAAGACAGCATCACAGCCACTGAGGATTAAGTCACCCAATTTGATGCAGATGTACTGGGACTATCATTTGGAGTAGCCAAACGTTGCGGAGGTCATCTACTGAAGCTCAACCCAGGTCTTCAGCCAGGATTGTTAGGGCAAGAAGCTCTCTTGTCCTAAGAACAAATCTGCCCTTCTGGGAGCTACACTGGCTCCCTGAGGATGACACATGCTCAGAAATGAAAGCAATACAAAGGACCACGCACTGTGGTGAGCCTGGACCCAGAAGTGCCAGGCACCTGCCTCCTCTGTATTCACCTAACACAGATAATTAGCACACAAATTCACTAATCCATTTGTACAGAAAATAGTTTTCTTACTACAATGTGATATTACAGCATAAAGCACTACATCATTTGACAAGACGTTCTTTTATAGGTGAGCACCACTGAACAACTCTATAGCGTCCTCCATTGTCCTTATTACAAACAGCTGCTTAATGTCAGGCTAAAGATTAAGTAAAACATTCTTTCAACGACACGCTGAACACTCACTTCAGTTTATTGTAGAAGCTTTTCTGAATGGAGCTCCTTCTTCTGGCAGGAAGCACATTTCATTTGAAAACCTACAAACGGATCTTGTGCTTATCTGAAATTTGCCCAATATGCTGGTCTCACATCTGTCCAGCAGCCATGGCACCAGATCCACGGACCATGGACAAAACCACATCTGTCCAACAGCGCATCCCCAGAAAAGTTCTACACTCAACAGAAACCCCCATGCTCCCAGGGAGGGGAACTGTTCCAGGATGGAGGACAGGCTAAAAGAAATTGAACCTGAACTCTTCATCAGGAGTGTCCAGGGTGGCCTTGGCTACCCCTGCTTGGCGAGTCCTGCAGACCCTTCCGCTCTTCCTTCTGGTGGCCTCAGCTACAGGCCGCACCTGGGCTGTGCGGGCTGCTGTGGGGGAGAGGACAGAGTATCAGAACAGAGTAAAAGCAGCTAACATTACCTGTGCCTTAAGACAAATCAACTGATTCACTTCTCAAAGTCTTAGGGTAGGTATTATCATCACACTCCACTTAGAATCACTGAGACATTCACTAACTCTGCTGCTCTGTGTCCCAGGTCCAAGCCTGACATCAGTGTTCCAGAGAGGACCCAGCTCTCTCTCCATGTTTTCCCAGGCCTCCCTGAGTCCATCTCCTCTCTCCACCCTGCCAGCCCTGTTACTCTAGCTTTCTTCCAGTCACTCCCTAGGTTCTTCCTCCCTACCCCCTGAAATCAACCAGTTTCCAGCTCCTCACCAGTCCTGAGAACCCGAAGGGCCTCTCGCCGCTCGGCTTCCATCTGAGCCCTGTAGTCCCCAAACAAGGAGCGCATCAGCTGCCTCTTCCGGGGCAGAGGGGTTCTTTCACTACGCAGGGTTCGGATTGCCCCAAGAGCCTGCTCTTCTGCGGATTAAAAATAAATAAATAAATAAATAAATAAATAAATAAATAAATAAATAAATAAATAAAAACTAGGAATCTCCTCTATTCTGACCGCCTATCATCCTACAGGAAAGACAACAATTCCATCCCCTGGCATCACCTGAAGGCCACAGCTTTATCATGGTTCACCTCTCCCCAATTCTACAGAAAGGCCCCTCACTCTGTTTCTGACTGGGTCTCTGCATCTTGAGGCCCAGCTCCAGTTGCTCCACGCACCACGCCAGTTCCCGGGCCAGCTGCTCTGCCTGTGATGAAACGGGGAGAGTGGCTGTGAGACCGCACCAGGACAGCGTGGGTTCCAGCCCCATCCCACAGGCACCCCTCCCTCCCACCCTCCGTCCCCATCCCATCCCACCCCATCCCATCCCGGCCTTAACTCAGAAAAACCGAGACTACACACACCCGCCAGCACACTCACACCCGGGATGCAGCGCTGAATTCCACCCGCCCCGACAGAGGCCCGCCCTTGCCTGAGCCTCCGCGCTTAGGGGCGCTTCCTCTGAGCAGGGCTTTTCTGAGACCTTCCCGCCTCCACTCGCCACAGAGGCTCCGTTCCGGGTTTTCTTCTTCTTTTGCTTCTTAGAGGCTGCGTCGCCTTCACCACGTTCGGGGTGCGCCCGGGCGGCGGCGTCACTGCGTGTGGAGTGCCCTAAGCAGAGACGAACCGGATGGGACCTTACGGCGGAAGGACCCGGGGAGCCGGGAAACGACCCAGGCAGTCGCGGGCTGCGGAGTGCAGACAGTACCTGGGCCTGCGGCCACTGATGTCTCCCGAGCAGGATGTCCTAGGGCCTGGAGAAAGGGGGGCAGCACAAGGGTCATGGGGGGCCGCCAACGGCCCAAGTCCCTGGGACCCCTGCGGTCTCACCGCGCAGCTCACCGCCATGCGCCGCAGTCGCCGCCGGAGACTGCGTGGGGCCTGAGGTCCGAGGCCGGAATCCCCCCTGCAGAAACGCGTGTGCGGCGCAGAGTTCCGCTGGGCACCTACGGCGCTGTGGGCGGTGCCTTGGACGCACTGGGGGCGGGGGAGCGCGCGGCGCTTCCGCCGCAGGGAACCTCGGAAAGGTCGGAAGGGGAGCCTCCGGTGGGCGCTCTCGTGGCACTTACTACGTTGAAGGCACCACTCTGGGTGAAAGGACAACGCCTGAAGCAAGGGAATGCTCTCAAAGCTCACTTAGTGCGGAGAGAAAAACCGTCGGGCAGAGAAGCGCCGTCAATAGCGGCCCGAAACAGGACGGCGAGCGGTCAGCAAAAACCTCCCAGGAGCAGCCTGTGCCTGGCCGGCGGGACTGGTCGAGTAGCCAAGAAGGAGGCCGGGGAGCTGGGGCCGTGGTCCTAGGCGGGCTCGGAGTTGTGCGAGATCTGGTCATAGACACCGTAGGATAGCCCGCAGTCCACCTCTATTCTAAACGCAGTGGGAAGCCATTGAGAGACCTTCATCCGAGGAGTGATGTGGTCTTTCTCAGATGTGTATTTTATTTATTGGGGGGGGGGGGGTTCTTTTTTTTTTTTATGAAATTTATTGACAAATTGGTTTCCATACAACACCCAGTGCTCATCCCAAAAGGTGCCGTCCTCAATACCCATCACCCACCCTCTCCTCCCTCCCACCCCCCATCAACCCTCAGTTTGTTCTCAGTTTTTAACAGTCTCTTATGCTTTGGCTCTCTCCCATTCTAACCTCTTTTTTTTTTTTTCCCTTCCCCTCCCCCATGGGTTCCTGTTAAGTTTCTCAGGATCCAGATAAGAGTGAAACCATATGGTATCTGTCTTTCTCTGTATGGCTTATTTCACTTAGCATCACACTCTCCAGTTCCATCCACGTTGCTACAAAAGGCCATATTTCATTTTTTCTCATTACCACGTAGTACTCCATTGTGTATATAAACCACAATTTCTTTATCCATTCATCAGTTGATGGACATTTAGGCTCTTTCCATAATTTGGCTATTGTTGAGAGTGCTGCTATGAACATTGGGGTACAAGTGGCCCTATGCATCAGTACTCCTGTATCCCTTGGATAAATTCCTAGCAGTGCTATTGCTGGGTCATAGGGTAGGTCTATTTTTAATTTTCTGAGGAACCTCCACACTGCTTTCCAGAGCGGCTGCACCAATTTGCATTCCCACCAACAGTGCAAGAGGGTTCCCGTTTCTCCACATCCTCTCCAGCATCTATAGTCTCCTGATTTGTTCATTTTGGCCACTCTGACTGGCGTGAGGTGATACCTGAGTGTGGTTTTGATTTGTATTTCCCTGATAAGGAGCGACGCTGAACATCTTTTCATGTGCCTGTTGGCCGTCAGATGTGTATTTTAAAGATCACTCTGCTGTCTTGTGACGAAGGCCGGACGGGTTGGGGGCAGGTGAGCCTGGGGATGTGGAGGAGTTTCAGAAACTGAGGGGGGAAAGCCTGCGCACTTGCTGGTGGTCTGGATGTGAACACGGGAGGCGGGGGCGGGGGGGGGGCGGTGCAGAGAGGGAGGCCCATCCCACCCCACAGTCTACCTTGCCCTTCTTCGCTTTCTGCCCAGGGCAGTCCTTCCACCTTATGGCACTAGAGACCCTGGTGCCTCCTCCCTGTCTGGGGTCACAGTCGTTAGCAGACCGCCACAACCAAGAGGAAGGAACTAGGAACTTCAGGAGAACAGGAGTCGTGAGTGTTGTCTTATGACTCCTGTCAGGGAAATCAGGGTAGAAAGCGTCATTTCCTGACCCAGTGAATGGGAACCGCTGCCTGCCTGGGCTGAGAGGTGTCAAAGGGTAGGAGTTTGGTCATCACAGATATTTATTGCAGCATAACAAGTTGTCACAAAATTTAGCAGATTGTAAACAGTAAACATTATCTCATAGAGTTTCTGAGGATTAGGAATGCAGCAACAGCATAGTTGTGGGGTTCTAACTCAGGATTTCTCATGACCACTCTTGAAAGGAGGAATTTCAAAAACTTTTAGACATATTTTTAAACTACCACAGTCAGGATGTATCTCAGCCCTGGGAGACTGGAGGTTTTGGCGGTGAGTGGGTTCCAGATCCAAAGGGACTTTTTACTGCCTTGTTTGGCTGTGAATCAGCCTGTGTGATTTGGCCCAGAACTGCTTCTTCCAGAAAGCCTTCTCAGCCCAGACATCTGTGATTGAGCACAATCCTCACAGCCAACTGTCCTCTTCCACAGCCCTATATGCAATCAGCCACCCAGTCCTATCAGTTGATCTCCTAAATGGTCTCCCCTCCCCCCCCCGCCCCGCCCCAGACCATCTCTGCCCTGAACAACCTCTATCCAAGCCTTGCTAATCTCTATACTTCCATTCCCTTTTTGTCTCTTCTGAAGCATCTTGTGGGAGTGAACTTTCTAAAACAAAAACTATATTACTCTCTTGCCTGGAAATCTTCCATTTCCTCCAGCATGAAGTCCAAGCTCCTTAGTTGACATGGACAGCTGTTTGCCTGACCTTCCAGCCAGCACATGCCCTTCAAATCATACAGAGGCAACTTTTTCCAGACCTTACTCTGCTGTGGTCCCACTGAGCCCCCAGCCTTCTGAGAATCTCCTTACAGGCCCCTGCAACCCCTCTGTCCTTCACAGAGACTTCATTTTCCTTCCCTGGCATTACCAACACCTATTCAAACCCCCAAACCCAGAAGGCAGGTCCTTGAAGGACTTCAGAGAGGAAGGCCTAGAGGACCCAGCATTCCATGTCAATAAGTCTCCAAATCTCTCCACCACCTCCCACCTTGACACGGAAAGAGGATTCATAAAAGGAAGCTACCTCTTCCTGACTATCTACACCTCCACAACCACTCTAGAAACCACTCCTAACATTTCACTCTCCATCACCATAGCTACTTCCTATCTCTTGAATAGATAAGTTCCACTGGTCTCCACCAAAACCATATTTCCTCTGTCTACTCCTCTAGCCTCTTTAGAAAATCTATTACAAATTTCATACCTGCAAATATCAATATTCATATGCAGTCAATTATCATCCAAGGTAGTCCTATAAAATATCTGAGGACGCTGAATTTGTGAATACTGAACCATTGCTCCTAGGGGAAATACAGTTGGGTTCCTGGGAACCTCCAGTCACAACATTTTCATCAACCGATTGATATATCACCTTGTATGTTTCTATTTAAAGTCACATTTAATATACATTAACACATATATTTAGTATATGTTGTTGATTTATTAACATTGAAGTCATGGTCATGGTATAACTAGTACCTGAATGAAGTATTTTCTCCATAAGGCACAGCACACCTTAGGAACACTAGACAACACTTCAGTACTATGCTTCAGGGCCATTTTAAACAGTAAAATCCCCACCAAAAAGCACAAGAATACAAAAAGTGTACCATTGAATATACTATGAAAAGGACATTGATTTACAGTATGAGAGCAGAGTGTCACCTGTTCAGCCTAAGCTGGGAACACATGATTTTCATTACTCTGTGCATGTCCATGAATACCGTGAAAGTGTGAGTGTTGGTTTTGAGGGTTACAAGTAGATTTTAGCAACCAGGTGAATTTGCAAATATGGAATCAGAGTAATGAAGACTAACTATATATAAACATATTTGAAGTTAAAAATCATAAAAATGCATCTACCTACCACCCAGTTGCAGAAACAGACATTACCAATCTTTCAGGACTCCTGTGTTCTTACGTAACATAAATATGTATCTCTAAACAACATTGTTTGCATGCTTTGAACTTTGCATACATTAAATCACCCTATATGTGTTCTTGAGCTTGTTTTTCTCAATAAGTTTGTGAGGGTTACACATGTTGCTGTGTACAGACAGCTGTAGTTCACTGTCTTCACTGATGATAATACTCCACCGAATAAGGAAACCCAACAATAAACATTTGAGCTTCTTACAGTTTTTTGCTATTATAAACAATGCACTAGGAATATTCTTGTATGTACCCTGTGTTCAAGAATTTATTGGGGCACCTAGGTGGCTCAGTTGGTTAAGCATCCTACTTTAGCTCAGGTTGTGATCTCACAAGTTGTGGCTCCGAGCCCCATATGGGGCTCTCTGCTGTCAGCACAGAGTCTGCTTTGGATCCTCTGTCCCCCTCTCTTTCTGCGCCTCCCTGCACATGCATGCTCTCTCTCCCTCTCTCTCTAAAATAAATTAATTTAGGGGCGCCTGGGTGGCTCAGTTGGTTAAGCATCCGACTTCGGCTCAGGCCATGATCTCACGGTCCGTGAGTTCGAGCCCCGCGTCAGGCTCTGTGCTGACAGCTCAGAGCCTGGAGCCTGTTTCAGATTCTGTGTCTCCCTCTCTCTCTGACCCTCCCCCATTCATGCTGTCTCTCCCTGTCTCAAAAATAAATAAACATTTAAAAAAAAATTTAATAAATAAAATAAATTAATTTAAAAAATAATTTTTAAAAAAATGAATTTCTCTGAGATATATCCAGGAGTGGAAAAAACTGAGTTGTAGGGTCTTTTCACTTCCGTTATAGTATACTTTGATGAAAAGAAATTCTTATTTTTAACAGTGTTAAATGTATCAATCTTTTTATTTTCCCCTTTTGTGTCTTAAGAACCTCTTGTTAACCTGGGAACCTAGAACTAACTTCCTCTTTTAAAAGTGTTATGGCTTTACCTTTCATATTCAAATTTTTAGTCTGGGGTGATTTTTGTGTCTTTTGTAAAGTAGAATTCAGTTTTATTTTTCAAATAGGGATAATCAACTTTTCTACCCTCATTTGTGAATTCAGATCTGCAGTGTCCATCTGTTGTAGTTCATGTCCACATATGTGTGGGTGTATTTGAGAGCTCTGCACTGTGTTCCATTAGACCTTTTGTATATCCCCACACTAATGCCACTATGCTTCACTGCCAATCTTTTTTTCTTTTAATGTTTCTTTTCGAGAGACAGACAGGCAGATCGTGAGTGGGGGAGGGGCCGAAAGAGAGGCAGACAGAATCTGAAGCAGGTTCCAGGCTCTGAGCTGTCAGCACAGAGCCCGACGTGGGGCTTGAACTCAGGGACCACAAAATCATGACTTGAGCCAAAGTCGGAGGCTTAACTGACTGAGCCACCCAGGAGTCCCTCACTACCAATCTTTATAGTGAGTCTGATCTAAATAAGGTAAACCCCACCTTTTCTTTTGCTTCAAAGGCACCTTGACTATTTGTTTTTCCGTATACATTTTTTAAATTTTTTTTCAACGTTTTTTATTTATTTTTGGGACAGAGAGAGACAGAGCATGAACGGGGGAGGGGCAGAGAGAGGGAGACACAGAATCCGAAACAGGCTCCAGGCTCTGAGCCATCAGCCCAGAGCCTGATGCGGGGCTCAAATTCATGGACCGCGAGATCCTGACCTGGCTGAAGTCGGACGCTTAACCGACTGCGCCACCCAGGCGCCCCACATAAATTTTTTAATTGGCTTGTCAGTTTCTACTAAAAACTCCTTCGGGATTTTGTTCAAATTAATTCTATAGAGGATTTTGTTGCAGATTGAATCTCTTTAGTAAACAGTCATGAATCTTACATAAGCCTTGTATACCTCTCATTTATCTAAATCTTCTATAATGTTATTGTTATGTTATTGTTATATGCATATAACATTTGTTATTGTTTTTGTTATGTTATTGTTTAGTTGCTATTAGGATTCAAAGTGGAACACAAATCATACATATAATAAAAAAATTTTTTTGATTTTTATTCCTGGTTCATGGCACAGAGCTCCTAAAACCCTTGGAATTTCCTAAGTGATAAAGATGATAGGAGCACCTTTTGTTCTAATGAAATGATTCTTGTGGGCCCCTAGAAAGCTTCAAGATGGGGGCTGGTCAGGGGCACCTGGGTGGCTCAGTCAGTTAAGTGTCTGACCTTGGCTCAGATCATGATCTCGCTGTTCCTGAGTTTGAGTCTCACACCAGGCTCTCTGGTGTCAGGACAGAGCCTGCTTCGGATCCTCTGTCTCCCTCTCTCTGTCCCTCCCCCCACTCACGTGCTCTCTCTCTCTCTCTCTCTCTCTCTCTCTCTCTCAAAAAGAAATAAACATTAAAAAAAAGATGGGAGCTGGTCAGCAGAAAAATAATAATAAGCTTTTATTAGAGGCTTATACCTTTCAGCACCATCTCCCAACCTCCAGAGAGGAGAGAGGGGCTAGAGATTGAGCCAATCATCAGTGACCACACTCATGCCTACATAATGAGACCTCAATGGAAACCCCTACAGGAGGGGATTTGAGGAGCTTCCAAGTTAGTGACCACATCCATGTGCTGTGAAGTGGTACACCCCAACTCCACAGACACAGAGCTTCTGCATTTGAGACCCTTTCAGACTTCCCTTCCATACCTCCTCATCTGGCTATTGATTTGTATCTTTTGTAGTAAATTGTAATCATGAGTTAGCATTTTCCTGGGTTCTGTAAGTCCTTCTAGCAAATTGTTGAGCTTGGGGGTGGGGGTTGTGGGAACTCCTGATTTCATAACTCAGTCACACAGAAGTGTGAGTATCCCTGGCACTTGATATTTGTGACTGGTATCTTTAGTGTGGGAAGTCTTGTGGGCTGAGCCCTTAGCCTGTGTGGTCTGCTCTACCTCTGGTAGTTAAGTGTCAAAATTTAGTTGAGTTATAGGAGTCTAGCTGGTATTGGAGAGGATACCACATAGTTGGTGTCAGGAGGGGAAAAAAAAAACCTCAATCCTTAGATTTTTTTTTTTTTTGTCTGTCTGGTCTATCAGCTATTGAAAAAGGCATATAACACCCTTCCACTATGATGGTATGTGTATTGTTCTTTATGATTCTCTAATTTTGAAGCATTTTGAAACTCTTATTCTGTGAATTTTAAATATTTGTATCTTCCTGATTAAATAAACATTTCAGAATTATTTAATGACATTCTGTTATCTATAGTAATACCTTGGTCTTAAAGATTACTTCATCTTGGGGCATCTGGGTGGCTCAGTCAGTTAAGCATCCGACTCTTGGTTTCACCTCAGGTCATGATCTCCTGGTTCATGAGTTTGAGCCTCACATCGGGATCCATACAACAGTGTAGAGCCTGCCTGGGAGTCTCTCTTTCTCCCTGTCTCTCTGCCCTTCCCCTGTGTGCTCTCTCTCTCTCTCTCTCAAAATAAATAAATAAACTTAAAAAAATAAAAAGATTACTTTATCTCTAAGTTATACAGCTTCGATAGCTTTTCCATCTTTTTTTTTTAAGTACGCTCCACACCCAGTGTGGAGCCCAGTATGGGGCTCCAACCCACAGCCCTGAAATCAGGGCCCGAGCTGAGATCAAAAGTTGAACGCTTAACCGATTGAGCTACCTAGGCATTCTACCATCTTCTTACTTTTAAACTTTGTGTCCTCACGGGGTGCCTGGGTGGCTCAGTCCGTTGAGTGTCCCGCTCCGGCTCAGGTCATGATCTCACAGTTTGTGGGTTTGAGCCCCGCATCGGGCTCTGTGCTGCTGGCTCAGAGCCTGGAGCCTGCTTCGAATTCTGTGTCTCCCTCTCTCCCTGCCCTTCCCCCGCTCATGCTGTCTCTCTCTCTCTCTCTCTCTCTCTCTCTCTCCTTCAAAAATAAAATAAAAAACATTAAACTTTGTCTCTCTCTCTCTCTCTCTCCTTCAAAAATAAATAAAAAACATTAAACTTTGTGTCCTCAGGTTTTAAATAAGTCTCCATATAGCATGGGGAGAAGAAAAAAAAAAAGGGCTCCTGGGTGCACCTGTCAGTTGACCATCAACTCCGGATTTCAGGTCAAGTCATAATTCCAGGGTCATGGAATGGAGCCCCACTTCAGTCTCCACGCTGAGCATGGAGCCTGCTCAAGATTCTTTTTCCCTCTGCCCTCTCCCCGACTCGCTCTCTCTCAAATAAAAATAAATAAATAAATAAATGAAAATATTTTAATGGTTGCAAATATATCTAGTAGAACTAATCTGAGTCGGCTTTCAGGTAACACTATACTGCTTCATAGGTAGCATAGGTACTTATAACCAAGTATTCCCAATTCCTCCCTCCCATCCCTTATGACATTGCTGTCTTCCATTTTACTCATCCATGTGCTGTAATAACCTAATATATCGTTGCTATTATTACTTTGAAAAACAGTAATCTTTCAGAATAATCGGGAATAAGAAAAATAAAAGATTTTGTTTCACTGTCACTTATTCCTTCTCTGATCCTTTTCCTTTCTTCATGAGTTTCCGCCCTGTGACAGTTCCCAACTCTCTAAAGAGCTTTTAACATTTCTCACAAGGCCAGTCGGCTTCTGGCAACCAAGTCAGGACCAGGACCCAGGAACTTGCCAGGAGCGCAGAGTCTTCTGTGAGCAGCCTCCGGAACCGGGAACCCGATTGGTGGTGAGATGGAGGGCGCGGCGGAAGTTCAAGGCGGGCACTTCCTGTCCGGCCGCTCTGGCGCTCAGGGCCTGGCGTCTGCGAGGGGCGCGTCCACCCGTGTCCGAGCTGAGTGAGTCTGGGCGAGGGCGGCCGGCGCGGAGGTGTCTGAGCGGCCGTGGGTAGCGCGCGGAGGTGGCGTGGAGTGTGGGGAGGCGGGCAGGGGAGCGGCGGAGGCCCCCGCGGAGACCCGCTCCGTGGCGTCCAGGCTCCCCGGGTCGCCGCGTGGATGAAGAAGGCCTTAACGAGGAGGCGAGGTTGGGACGTGGTCAGGGGATGAATCAAATTGTGCTTTTTCTCGAAAAGTGCTTTTCACGCAGCTGATTAGGTGAAAGGATAGAGTTGCTAAAGCTGTCAGGGACGGGACCTCGGTTCCTGGGTCTGAAGGGGACAAGCAGGAGATCACTTTCTGGAGCTAGAACAATCACGGCGTTCGTTCATTCGTTTGTTGGGCGGTCAATAAACATTGCCTTAATGATAGTGATTAAGGTTTAGTTATATTTTTCTTGGTTGTGGTTTGCCAACACTATACAAAGTACTTTATACATTTTCCTCATTTAATTCTCAAAATAGTCGCTTAGGATAGCGGTAGTGTTCTCATTTTAAGGTCTGTGTAGAAACTCGTCACTTACCGGGGACCTTTGCATTATTAGTAGGTGGTGTATCCAAATTTGGAATTCAGCCCTCTTAGCTTCCAGAGCCCATGCTTCCAGCAGCAGTGTTACATGCCTTCCTGCCAGTCTGGAAGCAAAGGCAGAGTGCAGACCCACCAGTGATACACATTTCTACTTGAACTAAGGGGTTCGTTTGCATGGAGTGGGGAGCTGTGGAGGTGGGAGCTAGCTTCGTATCAGAGGCTGATTGGGAAGGTTTTGCTGAGAGTGATAACCCTCATGTCACCTGTCAGCCTGTAGTAAAACCAGAGGAGGGGTTCTAAATGTCATATGTATACTGACAGTTCCCAGTGTTCACCCAGCCAGCTTCGGCCTTTCTCCTGAATTATGGACCCATATATGCAAAAGCTCTCATTCTCCACTTGTAAGTCTAATAGGCATCTTAAATACAACACATACAAAACCAGTTTTTAATTTTTACCCTTCAGGTGTACTTCTACAGTCTTATCCTTTTGAGTGAACGGAGATGTCATCATCTCAATAGCTTGGGCCAGAATTCTTGATGTTTTATCCCAGATCTAATTCATCAGCAAATCCTATTAAGTATGCCTTTGAAATGCATCTAGAATCTGATCACTTATCAGCTGCTGCCACCACTCTGGTCACCTCTCGTGGATTATAGCCAGAGCCTTCCAACTGGTTTTCCTGTTTAGGCCCTGATAGCCCCCACCCCCCACCCCCAGTCTGTTCTCAAAGCAGCAGCTGGAAAGGCCACAAGACCTCTCAAGGTCATATCACTGTCCAGACCTTCTAGATGCTTCCCACCTCATTCAGATCTAAAGCCCAAATCCTATAGTCTAGGAGGCTCTCCACCCTCTTTTCTCGTGCCCTCCCAGCTCCCCTTCAGCCCCTCTGGCCTCCTTGCCCTTACTTGCACACATCAAGTGAGCTTGCACCTCATAACCTTTGCACTTGTGCCTTCCCCTTCCTGGGATATATCTCCCCTAATATCCACATACTGCCTGCCCCCACTACAGTGAGGTCTCTCCTTTGATGTTGCTTTATCAAAGGTGCCTTCCCTGACTATCCTCTGTAAAATATCTCCTACCACCAAGTACTGCCCTCATGCTACTCATTCTTTCCGTCCTTTATCGCCACCTGTCATAGGCACTTAAAATTTTGTCTGTCAGCCTCCCTACTTGTTGTGCACTGCATTAGAAAGAGCCTGGTCTGCTTGTCCTCAGGTGTTTGCCCACTCTCCAGGACCTCCTAAGTGGGCCTGAGATGCAGCCCATTGGCTCCTCCAGCCAGGTGCACTGCTGGGGCCATCACGTGGTGGCCTTAGGATGCTGTTGTACCAGGGGCTGCTGGGGAGGCCTCATGGTGGGCGAGGGGGATATAGTCTCAGGGACTACTGGGTGCTTAGGCCATCTGCCCTTCCCAGGGCTTTCTGGCAGCCCCACACTCCATGTCTGCTGCCATAGACCTCTTGAGATCCAGGCACAGAAGTCTCAGTGTTGCTGTGAGAAAAGCAGGCTGGTCACACTCCATTACAGTCTTCCCTCTCCCTGCAGTTTTGCCCACCTCCTTGGGAAAAGCTCAGAGATCCAATGATAGCCGTCAAGCAGCTCCTTCCTGATGGGCCCCAGGTGAGTGGTATGCATGGAGACACCTCTGTGTGGCCTTAGCCCTTTCTTGGCTGGAGTCTCTCCATGGTTCTCTCTATGAGGGGCTGGTCCCAGAGGGTAGTTGGCTGCCTGTCTTCACCAGTGTCCTCGGTCCCTGAGTTCAGGTCCCTGAAATGTGCCCCACACTGTGTCTTCCCAATCCCTGGACCGGACACAGTGGAGGGCAGGGGTTCGGCAGACAAAGACAAGTGGAAATGGTGCCTGCCTCAAAGAGGCCACTCTTGTGAGGATAAGTCTGGTACATGCGTTCAGAGGGATTTTGCCCATCCTGAGCCTAATGGCTCCTCCACACCCCAGACCCACCCTGGGCCTGATCCTGGGGTTGCAACAAGATCTCGTCATTCCAGGTCTCAGTTTCCTTTGAGGACGTGGCTGTGCTCCTCTCCTGGGAGGAGTGGGGCTGTCTGGGCCCTGCTCAGAAAGGCCTCTACAGGGACGTGATGCTGGAAACCTACAGAAATCTGGTCTCGCTGGGTAAGGCTTCTCTCTGAAGTTGGGCTCTGGGTTCCTTGCTCATGAATGGGACTGGGGCTAGGCTTGGGGCTAAGAGGCTCCTCATCCCCTGGGTCCGAACGCAAGACATTTATGACCCTGGTCCCAGGCAGGCCTGGTCTGCATAGAGGAGAGGACAGGCAGTGCCATGGACACCCCAATTTCCTTGTAGGAAGTATAGAAGAAGAGTATCATTCAAGTTCATACAGGCAGTCAGGGACAGATCTAGGATTTGAATCCATTTGGTTTCAGAGCCCCACCTTACACCAGAATGTGCTGCTTCCCTTTAGTCCTTGTAGACAGTCCTTGGTAGACACCAAGACAGTCCTTGGAAGACACCAAGTCTTCTAGTGTGATGTGTTCAGGCCCCAACTCTGTCCCTTATCCACAGCCCCCAGAAGCGCTGGGTGTAACTTTTCTTCAGCTGGGGCAGAGGCCTGAATCTGTCTCCTTGATTTGCAGACCAGGTGACAGGGGAGGTCATGACCAGCACACACGTGCTGCCCATGGGGCCATCCTGCCCTGGACTTGGATGAATTGTCAGTCTTGCTTCCTTTCTCTGGAACAGGACTTCAACGTTCCAAACCTGATGTCATCTCCAGGCTGGAGAAGGGGGAAGAACCATGGACCCCACACTCACTGAGAATTGAGGAGAGCTGGATCCGGAATCACAGGAGTGGAAGTAAGTCTCCAGGAATGCCCCCATGCTCTCCTGCCCCTGCTGGCAGGTGCTGCCACTTCTCCAGGCCCTTCTCTGTGAGCTCTGGGCCACATCTCTTGTCACTGCCAAGGCTTTGCTTTCCCTCTTCTCCATTTCTGCCTTTCTTCTCGTTTCTCTCTATACCCATAAATGAGTTCATGGTTCCCTTACCCTAGAAAATGATCAGAAAGATCCCAGAAAAGAGCTCAGGTATCTTTCTGGGGCGCTGACTCCCTGCCCTGGCTGCCCATTCCTTCTCAGGCCTTGCTGGTCAGCTCTGCCTTGGCTGCTTGGAAAGACCACCCAGAGATATGCCCTCCTGCCCAGAGTCATTCCTGCTATTGCTCACTTAGACTTCCCAGGCTGATTCAGGGCCTTGGAGAAAAACATGAGTTAGGGTTTCTTCATGTGTAGCAAAGAGTATGGGCATATAAATAGTGAACAGTAAGTGTAGCTGAATCCTCTGTGCTACCACAGCAGCTAACAACGCCTGGACATTTGTGCTCAGTACATGAACTTATGCAATCTTCCAAGGTCCTCACAGTTGGTGCTCAAGAAACTGAGGCACGAGAGATTCAGTTGCTGGCCTGAGATCACACAGCTGGCCAGGAACAGAGCTGGGTTGGATCTCTGGCATACTGGCTCCACATTCCATGCATTTTTCCCCCTTTTAGAAACAGCTTTATTAATGTATATTAAGCATTAATATGCTATGCATGTTTAAGATGTGCAATATGCTAACATTTGTGCATTATGTATGTATGTGTGAAACTATTCACCACAGTCGAGATAGCAAGAATATCCTTTACCCCCAAAACTTTCTCCTGTTTCTTTGTAATCCCTCCTTCTCACTTCTTCCCATCTCTATCGTGAAGTGATTACTGATCTGCTTTCTGTCTATATAAATTACATTTCCTAGAGCTTTATATAATTGGAATCATAGAGCATGTATTCTTTTTTTTTTGTCTGTCATCTTTTGACTCAACATAGTTCTTTTGATATTCTTCCATGTTATGTATCAATAACTTATTAATTTTTTTATTTTTTATTTTGTTTATTTTTTAGATTAGTATTTTATTGTATGGATATGCCGCAATTTGTTTATCAATTCTGTTAACAGACATTTGGGTTGTTTCCAGTGTGGGGTTAATAACAGATAAAGCTGCTAAGAACATTTGTATGCAGACCCCTGTATGACCATTCATTTCCTTTACTCTTGGGTAAATACCTAGGAATAGAATGGCTGGATTACATGGTAGGTATATATTTAACTTTTTAGGAAACTGCCAGACTCTTTTCCAAACTGGTTGCACCATTTGATATTCCCACCAGCGATGGATGAGGGTTCCATTCTCTACATCCTCATCAATACTTGGTGTCATCAGTCTTTTTCATTTTAGCCACTCTGATGGATGTGTAGTGGTGTCTCATTGTGGTTTCAATTTTAATTTCTCTAGTAATTAAAGATGTTAGCTGTCTTTCCATGTACTTGTTTCCCTTCTGTGTATTTTCAGTGGTGAAGTGTCTGTTCATGTCTTTGCCTATTTTTTAACTGGATTTTTTGCTTTCTGATTGTTAAATTTTTTTTGTTTTTTAATTTTTATTTAAAAAAAATGTTTTTAATGTTTATTTTTGAGACAGACAGAGACAGAGCGTGAGCAGGAGAGGAGCAGAGAGAGGGAGACACAGAATCCGAAGCAGGCTCCAGGCTTTGAGCTGTCAGCACAGAGCCTGACATGGGGCTCAAAATCATGAACCATGAGATTGTGACCTGAGCCAAAGTTGGACACTTAACTGACTTAGCCACCCCAGTGCCCCACCAAGATTTAATTTGTTTAATTTGTTTAATTTGTTAATCCACTTGTTCCAGCACCATTTGTTGAAAAAAAAAACATTTTTTCTCCACTTGTATTGTCTTTGTGCTTTTGTCACAAATCAGTTGTCCATATATGTGTGGGTTTATTTCTGGACCCTCTGCTCTCTTCTGTTTGTCTATTGTCAGTCTCTACTGCAGTATCATACTGTTTTGATTACTGAGGCTTTACGAAAAGTCTTGAAATCAGGGGTGCCTGGGTGGCTCAGTCAGCTAAATGTCTGACTCTTGATTTTGGCTCAGGTCATAATCTCATGGATCATGAGTCCCAGCCTTGCACTGGGCTCCATGCTGACAGTGTGGAGCCTACTTGAGATTCTCTCTCTCTCCCTGTCCCTCTCCCTGCTCCTCCCCCACTCAAGTGCGCTCAAAAATAAATAAGTAAACTTAAAAAGTCTTGAAATCAGGTAGTATTAATTCTCCAACTTTGTTCTTCATTTTCAGAGTTGCTTTGGCTATTCTAGGTCTTCTGTATTTCCATATGATCTTTAAAATCAGCTTGTTGATTTCTGCTCCTGCTAGACAGCTAGCATTTTATTGTGATTGCTTTGAATCCATAGACCAGTTTGGGGAGAATTGACATATATTGTGTTTTCTGACCCATGAACAAGATGTACGTCTCCATTTATTTATGTTTCAGTTTCTCAGTAGTATTTTAGTTTTCCACGCTTAGGCATTTAACATCTTTTGTCAGATTTATTCCTAAGTATTTTTATTTTTATGCTGCTGTGCATGGTATTTCCAATTCTTCATTACTTATGTATAAAAATATGGTTGATTTTTGCAAATTGTTCTTGTACCCTGCAATTTTGCACAGTCCATTTATCGAGTTTCCTGTATACGTGGGTGCACACAGTGGGAATGGTGGCATATAGGGAAATGAGTCCATGCTGGCAGGAAAGGGGTAGAGTTGGCAGAAGTGCTGTAAAATAACTGAGTGGTAGCATGCCTCTGTAACTCTCTTACCCAGATTTTGCCTGATGAAATTAAACCAGTTAAACTTATTTTGGGGTCCCCCTTCGTTTCTCCACATGCACCACCCTCTGTGGGTTACACAATATGTTAAACATTGTCCCCTGATGACTTCTATTTTGTCATATCTCCTTACCTGGAAGTAAGAAGTGGTTTATCTTCCAGGAGATTTCCAAGGGCCTTTGGTGCAACCTCCCATTACAATTTCTTGAGGGCTCAGAGTCCATGCCAGAAGCATTATTTTCCCTATTTCATAGATGAGGAAGTTGATGATCAGAGAGATGAGTCAGTTACACACAGCTGGGGAGTAGCTGGGATTTGAATCATGGCTGTTTGGCTCCAAGACTGTGTGGTTTCCTCTGTGCCACCTGAGACCAGGATGGACTTTGTCGTTCTGCCCAGTTTCAGGGATGTTCACCGTCCTGCAGCTGAGCATTTAACGTGCTTCTTCTCCTGGTGGCCTTGTCTGGTGGTCCTGGTGGTCCTGTGGTTTTGCCTCTTAGGTAGGAGGAGGAGCCTGAGAAGAACCTGAGCAAAAGGGAAGGGGGTCCAAGGACAAGGACACCCAGGCAGAAGAATTTGTCAAGGACAGGCTGGGAATTGGGGACAGGACGTGTATGAATTCAAATGTATCACTCAGCTATGATCTGGCTTACTTACGGTGAACAAGCTGGGTAGCATCCTCGTGGCTGTCAGAGCCTATAGTGTACAGGGGAGGACAGACCAGAACAGAGACACACATGTTTAAAGAGAAGTAGACAGGGGCACCTGGGTGGCTCAGTCAGTTAAGCGTCCCAACTTCGGCTCAGGTCACGATCTCATGGTTCGTGGGCTTGAGCCCCTCATTGGGCTCTGTGTTGACAACTTGGAGCCTGGAGCCTGCTTCGGATTCTGTGTCTCCCTCTCTCTCTGCCACTTCCCAGTTCACACTCTGCCTCTTTCTCTCTCTCTCAAAAAATAAATAAACATTAAAAAAAAAGAGAAGTAGACAGGACTGCATTAGGGCCTAGCAGGCTGTGTTAGATGTGTGTTAGATGTGATTCTGATCCCAGAGGAGTAGGAAGCTATGAAATGTGTGTTGAAAAGTAATTTATTTTGGGGGTGCCTGGGTGACTCTGTCAGTTAAGCTTCCAACTTCAGCTCAGGTCTTGTCTCAAGGTTCATGAGTTCGAGCCCCACACCAGACTTATATTGATAATGCAGAGCCTGCTTGGAATTCTCTCTCTGCCTTTCCCTGCTTGCTCGCTCTCCCTCTCAAAATAAATACATAAACTTAAAAAATAAGATAATTTATTATTTTTAGGGGTGACTGGGTGACTGTTTTTTGAGTGGCTGACTCTTGATTTCGGCTCAGGTCATGATCCAGAGTGGTGGAATCAAGCCCTTCATCGGCTGTGCAGCTGAGCATGGGGCCTGCTTGGAATTCTCTCTCTCTGCCTAAAAAGAAAAAAAAAAGTATTTTTATACAGTGAACACGTATCATCTTACCAAAATAGTCTTGTAGAGAAGTACAGCAATGAGAATAAAATCACCCCAAATCTTCCTATGTAGAAATGTTCATTCTTGGCACTAGGTGACAGTATTTCATAGACCACATATACGTTGGCTTGAACAGATAAAAGTTTCTTTTCCTCATGTAGTAGAGTCCCTGTTTGGTGTGTTCCCTGTTGGACATGCTTGTTCAGAAGCCAGTTTATCTGTTTTGTCTGCCGTCCTCTGGAGCAGCATGTCCAAATGCTCATCTCCAGCCCCGTCTCTATGCTCCGCGTCATAAACACATCTGTCCTCAGACTTGTGAGACAGAGAAAGAGCAGAGGAGGTAAATCCTGGCCTTGAAGAAGCCCGAATCACTGCCTCTCCCGTTCCAGTGGTGAGTTCAGCTACATGGCCATACCTAGTACCTTTAGTTTCTTCGTGGTTGCTCCAGAACTTACCAGGTACATCTTAACTTATCAGAATCTCCTTCTGGTTTATACTAACAATTCCAGGGGCATGTAGAATTGTTGCTTCTACATGGCTTTATTTTCTCTTCCTCTCTTTGTGCTAGTGTTACACAGTTCCATCTCTGTATGTTCCGAGTAAAACAATACATTTTCATAATTCTTACTTTATATAATTAATTATGTCTATTATGAAAATTGAGGAAAAAATGAGAACAAGAATGAATATAGAGTTTGTTGTATTTACTTTCTTATTTACCATTTGTCTTCATTTGTTCCTGTACATTCCATTAGCCACCTGCTGTCATTTTCTGACTCCCAACAGCACTCTGCATTCACTCACCTCCTCTGTGCTGTCTTTGTCACATATAAAATATTCCTATCTGTGATACTGTGATTTATAATGAATACATATTTGGTTCTCATCCCCATTTCTGGCACAGAGCTCCTGAATCCCTTGGAATTTCCTATGTGAGGAAAGCAACAAAGATTGCTCTGCTGTTTTGATAATACCCTAGGGTATAAATAGCTCAGCAGTCTGATCCAATTAAACTTGGGCTGTGGTATTTTTTTTTTTAATTTTTTTTTTTCAACGTTTATTTTTGGGACAGAGAGAGACAGAGCATGAACGGGGGAGGGGCAGAGAGAGAGGGAGACACAGAATCGGAAACAGGCTCCAGGCTCTGAGCCATCAGCCCAGAGCCCGACGCGGGGCTTGAACTCACGGACCGCGAGATCGTGACCTGGCTGAAGTCGGATGCTTAACCAACTGCGCCACCCAGGCGCCCCAAGGGCTGTGGTATTTTTAAAGCATTGTTAGAGGTTTGTTCTGACTCCAGCAGGGTGACTCCCTGCCCTCTCAGCCACACTCACCAGGACTTTTGCCTCTTTGCCTTGGAGTTGGAAGGAATGGTAACTACCCGTGGCCTAACCTCCTGGTGAGATGTGGTAAGCTTTCACTAGGAGCCAAGGAGAAAGGCCCCTTCTTCCTGTCCCCACCGAACCCAAGTACAGCATCTGTCAGGCTGAGCTGTGGGTAGAGATGGAGTGGGTCATGGCTCAAATGCCCTACATTCTCAGTGTTCATACCAAATTTTAGTAGATTTTCTTGAATAAGAAAACTGCTTCTTGATTTGCAGTTTGCCCTTAGGATAATTTCCGGAGATTAAATCATTGTTAGTTTGGTTTTTTGTTGTTGTCATTTTTGTTTTTTGTTTTTTTGTTTTTGTTTTTAATTTAAATCCAGGGTGGTTAACATACAGTGTGGTCTTGGCTTCAGGAATAGAACCCAGTGATTCATCTCTTACATATGACACCCAGTGCACATCCCAAAAAGTGCCCTCCCTAATGCCCTTCACCCATTTAATCCGTCCCCCTACCCACCTCCCCTACAGCAACCCTGTTTGTTCTCTATATTTAAGAGTCTTTTATGGTTTGCCTCCTTCTCTGGTATCATCTTATTTTTCTATCCCTTCCCCTGTGTTCATCTGTTTTTATAATTCTTACCATCTTTGTTTTGCTGTAACATGGATCCAGTGAGTTCTTTACACTGTCATCCTGGAAATGCAATTTCCTAGCTTTCAGTTTTGAAGACTGTTTTTGCTAGATGCTGAAATCTGTGTTGCCATTTATTTTCTTCAGCCCATTAACAACACCCTTTTGTCTACTGCCTTCCACTTCTACAGTTGAACAGTCAGCCTGCAGTCTTATTTTGCTTTTAAGTTGATAAGTCTTTTTCTTCTTGCTGCTCTAAATATTTTCTTTCTTTAGTTTTTAGCACTTTGATTATGTTATACCCAGGTGTGGGGTCTTTTTGCATTTATATTGCTTATGATTCTTCAAGCTTTTTGCAATGATTTGTAGATTTTTGTCAGTTGTGGAAAGTTGTAAGCTAATATTTTTTTTTTCAAGTTTTTATTTTAATTCCAGTTGGCTAGCATACAGTGTGATATGAGGTTCAGGTGTACAATAGAATGATTCAACAATTCCATACATCACCCACTGTTCATCAGAACAAGTGCACTCCTTCATCCCCATCACCTATTTAGCCCATCCCCATACCCACCTCCCCACTGGAAACCATCAGTTTGTTCTCTATAATTAAGAGTCTGTTTCTTAATTTGCCTCTCTCTCTTTTGTTTTTCTTTGCTCATTTGTTTCTTAAATTGCACATATGAGGGGCACCTGGGTGGCTCAGTTGGCTAAGCATTTGACTTCAGCTCAGGTCATGATCTCACAGTTCGTGGGTTTGAGCCCCGCATCGGGCTCTGTGCTGATGGCTCAGAGCCTGGAGCCTGCTTCGGATTCTGTGTCTCCCTCTCTCTCTGCCCCTCCCCCGCTCATGCTCTGTGTATCTTTCCTTCAAAAATAAATGTTAAAATTAAAAATAAAATAAAAATAAAAAATAAAATAAATTGCACATATGAGTGAAATCATATGGTATTTTTTTTCTCTAACTTATTTCACCTAGAATAATACTCTCTAGCTCTATCCATGTCGTTACAAATGGCAAGATTTCATTCTTTTCTATGGCTGAATAATATTCCATTGCCCATATATGCACCATGCGTATCCATTCATCAATGGATGGACACTCGGGCTGCTTTCGTATCTTGGCTATTGTAAATAATGCTCCTGTAAATGTAGGGGTGCATGAATCCCTTTGAATTAGTGTTTTTGTATTCTTTGGGAAAATTCCCAGTAGCGCAATTGCTAGGTCATATGGTAGTTCTATTTTTAACTTTCTGAGAAACCTTCATACTGTTTTCCAGGGCAGCTGCAACAGCTTACATTCCCACCAGCAGTGCACAAACTTCCTTTTTCTCCATATCCTTGCCAGCATCTATTATTTCTTGGGTTGTTGATTTTAGCCATTCTGATAGGTGTGAGGAAGCCAGTATTTCTTTTGTCCTGTTCCTTTTCTCCTCTTTTTCTGGGATTGTAACTATACATATATTACACTGTTCTACCATATCACACCTGTTTCTTATGCTCTTTTCTGTATTTCCTGTCCTTTTTTCCCCCTCTGTGTTTCAATCTGAAACTTAAGAATACTTTTACTTGTGTACCTTCCAGTTAAGTAATCCTCTGTTCTATTATGTCCTATCTGCTAACAAACTCTCTATTGAACTCTTAATTTCAGTTTCCGTTTGATTTCTGGTCACATTCTGTATCTCTTTATGTTCTTATATATACTAATCAGTTTTGCTTTTGATATTGGTTCATGACAGTATCTGAATCACCTGTGGGTTTGTTTCTATTGTGTATTTTTTTCTCTTGGTTTCTTGTCATTATTCTTTTTCTTAACATACTTTCTGATATTTAATTGAGAGTCAATATTATAGATAAAACATTATAGAGTCTCCATTTGATGTCATACTCTTGAAAGAGGATTAAGTCTCCTTTTGGTAGAAAGATAACATGACATTGAATCACCATGTCTTGTCAAGGGGTTGGTCTTAGGCTTTGTTAGAGCTGTTAGAGTTAGACTTTGTTAGAGTAATTTCCTACTCATTGGTCACCTTTGAGGAATGCTAGGGAGTTGATTCATTATTCTGAAAACTGGTGAATAAAAATATCAAGTGTTTATTCTGCCTTTATAAGATGTATTATACCTCAGGATAAGTGAACAATTGGTGAGTAGAAATTTCTCTTCATAGAGCTTCCAGCTTTAAAAAAAATAAAAGAGGGGCGCCTGGCTGGCTCAGTCAGTTAAGCGGCCGACTTCGGCTCAGGTCACGATCTCACACACTCCGTGAGTTCGAGCCCCGCGTAGGGCTCTGTGCTGACAGCTCAGAGCCTGGAGCCTGTTTCAGATTCTGTGCCTCCTTCTCTCTCTGACCCTCCCCTGTTCATGCTCTGTCTGTCTCTGTCTCAAAAATAAATAAACATTAAAAAAAATTTTAAAGAAAAAGAAAAGAATGACAGAATTAGAAATCACTATTTCAAAATTCCAAATTTAAAAATGAATATAGGGGCGCCTGGGTGGCTCAGTCGGTTAGGCAGCTGACTTTGGCTCAGGTCATGATCTCGCAGTCCGGGAGTTCGAGCCCCGCGTCGGGCTCTGTGCTGACAGCTCAGAGCCTGGAGCCTGTTTCAGATTCTGTGTCTCCCTCTCTCTCTCTGACCCTCCCCCATTCATGCTCTGTCTTTCTCTGTCTCAAAAATAAATAAACGTTAAAAAAATTTTTAAATAAAAATGAATATAAATAATGATCACTAGGGGCGCCTGGGTGGCGCAGTCGGTTAAGCGTCCGACTTCAGCCAGGTCACGATCTCGCGGTCCGTGAGTTCGAGCCCCGCGTCGGGCTCTGGGCTGATGGCTCAGAGCCTGGAGCCTGTTTCTGATTCTGTGTCTCCCTCTCTCTCTGCCCCTCCCCCGTTCATGCTCTGTCTCTCTCTGTCCCAAAAATAAATAAACGTTGAAAAAAATAATAATAATAATAATGATCACTAATGGCTGCTAACATTGCAAAAAAGAGAAGCAACCAGACATTTTGCACCTCCTGATGGAAAAACAGTCTACCACTTATAAAGAGTTGTTTTTAGTTTAGTTTTTTTTTTTTTTAAAAGACCTGAATCCTGAGATATCAACTAAAAGGTGTAAATACAGAAACAGCTAATAGTGACACATCCTTCCTCTGACTTTGTACAAAGAATACCCAACAGTAAGGCATCGTCTATCTAAGGCAAAAATTAGGGGATTGCCTCAAAAAACCAACCATAGAAGAAAGACTTCTAAATTTTGACATTTGGGGATGCCCTGGCCTTATAACTACCACCTTACTCAAATGTGCCTCCACTTGACAAGTACCATTCATCCACAGAGTTCCCAAGCATCTTTTTATTGTCTCATGTTAAAATACAAATAGGCAACCAAGGATCACTAGATTCCTGAGGGAAAATGACAGCATGAATCAGCATGCGATGTTGCTTCTTGACCCACAGATCATTCTATTCTGTGGTTGGTTGGTTGGTTGGTTGGTTGGTTGGTTGGTTTTTGAAAGGGAGAGAGTGCACACAAGTCAGGGAGGGACAGAGAGAGAGAAAATCCCAAGAAGGTCCACACTGTGAGCACAGAGCCCAAAGTGGGGCTCAGTCCCACAAACCGTGAGATCATGACCTGAGCCAAAATCAAGAGTCGAACACTTAACCAACTGAGCCACCCAGGCACCCCTCTTCTGTGGTTTCTCATTTTGTTCACATTCTTCATTGTTTCCTACCCAGTGAAATAATACCTCTCGACTGGGATCTTTTTAGACTCCACTCCTAAGATGTTGAGGACTCTTGACACTTCAGATACTCCTGATAGAAGCCACAAGAATTCTGGATGTTTACATCCAGAGTCTGCCCCTTCAGACTGCTCATAAGTTTCTAGAATAAATTTTTGTTTGTTTTTAGCTTCCATACTTAAGTAAATCCCTTTGAAGTACTGTGAGTAGTTCACTGAAGTCTGTTAAAAGGACTTAGCCCAATGCTAGACACCATCTAATCAACGTTTTCAGCTCTGTTTCCTTGTCTGGCCAAACAGTCTGCAAGTAACAGCCTGTTACAGCTCTATAAGAACTAGCTTACAGGGGCGCCTGGGTGGCGCAGTCGGTTAAGCGTCCGACTTCAGCCAGGTCACGATCTCGCGGTCCGGCAGGCTCTGGGCTGATGGCTCGGAGCCTGGAGCCTGTTTCCGATTCTGTGTCTCCCTCTCTCTCTGCCCCTCCCCCGTTCATGCTCTGTCTCTCTCTGTCCCAAAAATAAATAAACGTTGAAAAAAAAATTAAAAAAAAAAAAAAAGAACTAGTTTACAAAAGAGGTTCAATTATGCTTTCATGGCATCCCACAACAGGGCTTTCCTCTCAGTGTTCTGACCTGGGTTATCCTTCCAACGGTCATTGTGTCCACATGATTCAGTGGTTTAGTGTGAAATTTTTGTCTTTAGTAAATTTCCTTTCATTGAATTTCAGAATTCGGTTGTATCACAATTTTTACCAATACTCAGGTACTTTTGTACATTGGGAATGTGTGGTATGGACTGTTGCACACATTTAGCTTTTCTGCCTTGTACTGTGCCTGCTGTTTGGATGAGTATCTGTTTTTGTATCTTTTCTTTGTATCTATTTTTCTCTATTTACCCTAATTTGCTTCTATAAAGCCAATTTGTCCATATCAAATCATTTTGCATTATCTGTTACTCTGTATACCCTTTATTCATTACAAGCCATTTATCATTCATTTATTTTTAAACAAATATTTGAATATCTATTATAGAAAGCTATAAGCAGCTATAAGAAGATACCTTGTTTGCAAAGTATGCAGCAATGACATGATCAGCAGAGGTGGTGACCTTCCGAGCCTCCACTCCTGTTACCCTCATCACCTTTCTGAGCGCCCTCAAGTCATGCCTCACTGTTTCTGCTCCATCTGTGCCTAGTTGGCCCATCTGGAGATGTAACACTTTGACCTTGGGCTTCTCCTTACTTCCTCCCCACACCAGCTTTTGTTGCTTTGATAGAATGCTTCTCTCCCCTCTTTCCTCATCCCAGTGAGGTCATTTTTTGCTTTTGCATTCTGAAAATCCAGTATCCTCCTAGGAGATACTTGTTTCATATAAATGTTCCTATTTATGCTCTAATTCTTTTTCCCATAGTAGAATACACATAATTCATTTTTCTTCATTCTTTCAGGTTTTGAGTCTCTAATGGAAAAAAAGGAATTAACTCCAAAACAGGAAATTTCCAAAACAGTGGAGTCCCAGAGAGCAAAACCAGAAGAACATGCAAGAAATATATCCAAGGAATCTGATTTTGAAGGAATGTGTAAAACTGAGGGAAAGATAAAGAATTACTGGGGAAAATCTACAGTGGAAAGACTTAAGAAATCCTTCTCCCAGAAGAACAATTCCAGACCGGTGACATTGACACGTGTGAAAACCCCTATGGGGGAAGGCCAGATATCCGGTTCCACGGAGGAAAACTGCACTGCAGACCCAAACCCTGTCGGATTTCATCGAGGATCTAGAGGGGAGAGTCTCCACCAGAATGTGCCACATGTAGATGACTTTCAACAAACTCAGGGCCTCATTAATCTCCCATGTTTCCATCTAGGAGAAAGATCATGTCAGACAGATGTGTTTGTGAAAGTGGCCAGGCAGAGTTCAGTTCCTGGTGAGAGTCAGAGGGTTAACAGGCCAAAGAAATCCTTTGAGTGTACTGAGTGTGGAAAACCTTTCAGCCGGAGTAGAGCTCTTTCTCAACATGGGAGTAATCACACCAGAGAGAAGCCCTTTGAGTGTGGTGGATGTGGAAAAACTTCCTGCCACTGCTCTGTCTTCAACCAACATCAGAGAGTTCACTGTGGAGAGAAGCCCCACACCTATGCTGAGTGTGACAAAGCTTCCAGGGCTCATGCCTACTTCATTCAGCACCATAACATTCACACTGGAGAAAGACTTTATGAGTGCAGTGAATGTGGAAAAGCTTTCAGTACGTGTTCATCTTATAGTCAACATCTTAAGATTCATACTGGGCAGAAACCTCATGAGTGTAATCAGTGTGGGAAAGCCTTCAGTCATAGCTCTAACCTGATTCATCATCAGAGAACTCATAGCGGAGAGAAACCTTACACGTGTAAGGAATGTGGGAAGGCTTTTCGTAGACAGTCACACCTCCTTCAGCATGAGAGAACTCATTCTGGAGAGAAACCTTATGACTGTACTGAGTGTGGCAAAGCCTTCAGTGCACGATTATCTCTCATTCAACATCAGAGAATTCACACAGGAGAAAAACCCTATGAATGCAATGAATGCGGGAAATCCTTTAGCCTGAACCGAACCCTTATCGTTCATCAGAGAATTCATACTGGAGAGAAACCCTATAGGTGTAATGAATGTGGGAAATCCTTCAGTCAACGTTCCCAAGTCATTCAGCACAAGAGAATTCACACTGGTGAGAAGCCTTATATATGCAATGAGTGTGGAAAATCATTCAGCGCTCGCCTGTCCCTTGTCCAGCATCAGAGAATTCACACTGGAGAAAAACCTTATGGATGCAATGAGTGTGGGAAGACATTCAGTCAAAAGGGACATCTGATTCAGCATCAGCGAATTCACACTGGAGAAAAACCCTATGAGTGTAATGAGTGTGGAAAAGCCTTCAGCCAGAGTTTTAATCTCATTCATCATCAAAGGACACACAATGGTGAGAAGCCCTATGAATGTAATGAGTGTGATAAAGCCTTCAGTGTGCTCTCTTCCCTTGTTCAACATCAGAGAGTCCATAATGGTGAAAAGCCCTATGAGTGTCACAAATGTGGGAAGGCTTTTAGCCAGGGCTCCCACCTCATTCAGCATCAGAGGAGCCACACTGGAGAGAAACCCTATGAGTGTAACGAGTGTGGGAAAACCTTTGGGCAGATATCCACCCTAATTAAACATGAGAGAACACACAATGGAGAGAAGCCCTATGAGTGTGGAGACTGTGGAAAAGCCTTCAGCCAGAGTGCACACCTTGTCCGCCATCGAAGGATTCACACTGGAGAGAATCCCTACGAGTGCAGTGACTGCGGGAAGGCCTTCAACGTCCGCTCCTCTCTCATCCAGCATCACAGAATTCATACAGGAGAGAAGCCTTACGAATGTGAGAAGTGTGGCAAGGCCTTCAGTCAGCATTCACAATTTATTCAGCATCAGAGGATTCACACTGGAGAGAAGCCCTATATGTGCAATGAATGTGAGAAAGCCTTCAGTGCACGCTTGTCCCTTATCCAACACAAGAGAATTCACACAGGAGAGAAACCCTACAAATGCACTGAATGTGGAAAATCCTTCCGACAAAGCTCTCACCTCATTCGTCATCAGAGAGTTCACAGTGGAAAACGACCTTATACGTGTAATGAATGTGGGAAAACTTTTAGTCAGAGAATAACTCTTACTGGTCATGAGAAAATTCACACTGGAGAGCAAGCCTATAAGTGTATTAATTGTGGGGCCCTCTTTAGTGCACAGGCAGCTTTCATTCAGCATCGTAAAGTTCACAGTGGAGAATAACTCCACTTTATTCGATAGTCTTCCCTGTTTTACCTCAGAAGCAATATACTGATGGGAAAGCTGTCACTTTTACAGCTTTCATTTTGGAGATTCATCTCTCCAGTGATTTAAGATCTCCCGGTGTGCTGTTAACTAAAGGTAGGCTGCAAAATTATGTGCTAAAAATTCCAAGGTCACATGCCTTCCCTCAGATTCAGAGGGTGGCGCTGTGCTTCAGTACTTTAAACAAGCACAGCTTAAATATACTTATTTAAAATCATGTTTTCATAGCACCAGATCTTAAGGTGCAGTGAGGTATTTTATGTGGTCACCTGCTTTTCTTTCCTTGTACTCATCTATTTCAGGTTCAAGAAAAGTTCACCGGAATCCTTGCACTTTCAATCATGATAGAGCCAGGTTGGGATTTCTTTGTTAGGGCCTCTTCAAAATGTTTTCGTTCTGTTGTGAGGAATATCCCTTTAACTTCAAAAATGTTATCCCTTTTCAGCATCAGGTAATTCAGACAGGAGAGAAACCTTATGAGCTTGAGCAAAGTTTGTCAAGGAACGACGTGAGGCTTATGTGTAGATTGAAACTTGTAAGGTCCTGCTAAGGAGTCGAATGACACAAGTAAAATGGGTTTTTCTACAAGGTAATTGGGAAAGACAAAATCCTGTGAATTGGGAGGAAAGCAGCCATAAAGTAGACACACAGTGGTATATGGGATATGACTTAACAGGTTTTGTTCTCAAAACCAAGGTTGGTGTATTCTGTATCAGTTTCTCAGGGGGAGAAGGTGAGTGGTCATAACTGTGTTCTGGGCAGCCTGGCACTGAGCAGACTCTGGTGAGGAGTGGCAGGTCCTTCTGCTGCCAGAGGACAGGATTCCAGGTGAGGTAGGTAAGTAGTTAATTGTGCAGGTTGTTTGTCAGCCTGGGAACTCTTGTGTGCATGTTTTAAAGCTGCCTTTTGTCCTCCAGAGTGATGTTGTTCAGCAAGGTCTCGGTGTCCTTTGGTTCTTGATATTTGAGATGACAAATATCCTAGGAGCTCTGTTTTCCTAAAGCCAGTTTCCAGAGTTGCCACCCTTGCCTGTGGTGCTTCTGGCCCAGGTTCCCTTATGAGTGGTTCACTTCAGTATCCTCAGGACCCTGTTCTCCAGAAACTTCTTTAGCACTTTTTCCTACTTTCTTTGTGGAGGAAAGATTAACATCAAAATGGTCTGAAACAGGCTATAAATAAATAGAAATTCAGCAAACAGCAGTCTGTGAGAAACAGTTGTAGAAGCTGAAATCTGACGACTGAAAGTAGCTTAGAGTCTTTGATGAACAATTTGAATGCCATATGAACAACCACTTGAGAGGAGATTGACCAGTGAATATTTGGGATAAGCTATAATGGAATGGTGCTTTGTATATAAGAATCAGGGTAAGAAAGAATAAGTGAGAGCAATTGGCCATTTTATTCCTTAATAGTGTCATTTTCACTAATAAAATTATTCCAGTTTTCCCATTTATTAAAGGAGCTTTCTTAGAATTTGACTCCATTCTTTTTTCTTGCATTGACTTGACCTGTACTTCAGATTTTATTTTCCAGGCTGTTGTCCATATGGTAGTGGCAGTGGTCTTTACTTCTCTTAGAATGTTGAAAAGCTGATTAGAAAAATCTGCCTCTTGATGATAATCCTCCTAAGCATACTTCACCGCAAATAGCTTTGACTTAAAAAATGAAAATGGGAGTGAATTTACTGTGATAATAATGGTTGTATGCTGAATGAAAATTGTGATTCAGTCAATAAACCTTTACTTTTTTACCTTAGCATGTGCCAGGCATTGTGATTAATGCTTTGCATGGGTTTTCTCATTTAGCCCTCACATCAATTCAGTGACGTAGGTACTTTTATTTACCCTGTTTCACAGTGAGACCTGAGGCACAGTCCGCTCAGTGGGAGTGCTCTCTGTGTGGCTCCACCACCCAGGCTCTTGATACCTCCTGAGTCCTGCAGGCTAGCACCTGCTGCACCCCAGCACCCCAAGAATGAAGGCAGTGCTGGTAGGAAGCTTGCAGCCCCAAGGCTGGCCCATCTGCTGATTCCAAATGGTACATCTTACTTAAATGTGGTTTGGTAGATGGGTTTTTAGGTGTTTGATCAATGACAGAAAACGAGAAACAGTTCAAAGGTAGGAGCTTCTGGCTTATGACTTCACTAACCATTGCCCGACAGGCATGTTCCACATAAGAAAGAGAATGTCTGTCTTTTCCTGAGGTGGCTGGAAACTTTAGTCTCTGGAAGTTGTGTCAGAAGCTCCTTCTGGCTCTCCTGGTTTCTCAGTCTGAGATAGGGCCTTGGAGCTTTTTATTCAGTTACAACTTTTGCTTCTAGAGAAGGGCCCTTTAGGAAGGAAGACAAATTAACTGTTTTTGCTCCAAGGGTCTCCCATCCTTTCAAGAGACAGAAAGACTAAGAAGCCATGACAGTGTCTTCCTCAAGATTGCATGCGATCTTAGAATGCCAAATCCAGAAGAAATATTTTTTTCTTCTTTTTAAATCCATCTTTATATACAGTGCAGATATTTACTTAATTAAGAATTCCAGCCTTTATTTTAATCCTCTGTTTAAGTAACTATGGCTAAGACATCCCTTCTAATTCCTGTGATGAATTTTTAATTGTTTTAGTTTTCAGTTAAGTATTTCACCCAAATTGTATTAGATCTTATTTACATAGTCGTTCATATGCTCCATTCCAGTCATAAATTTCTCTCTTACATAATTTTTTACTTAGCGTGGTGATGACATCAATATTGGCTGGGAGGCAGACTGTCTTCTGATGGTGCAGACCCGCTCTGTGCTACACTTGTTGCTTACCACAGAGCAGTCATCCCTTGGGACCCTAGCTTCTAAACCAAGTAAATTAATTACAATTGAGAAGAGAAGGACATTTCACTTTCTCCAGTTGATGAAAAGAAGCTTTCTGGAAGAGATACTCATTCTGTAGTGGCTGGAGCCTACTTCCCTCAAGGAGCATCACCCAGGCTTGAGAAATGCATTGGTGGGGGAGCACCAACGTCCTGGGAAGGTGATACAGTGGCTCATTTCTATAGGCTAGGAATGACAGTAGGAGGGCTGTCATGAAAATGGGTTCCATAACTCAGTGGGGAGTGTTGAATACCAGACAGGAGCTCATAACCTTTTCAGTGGAAGTGTGTCACCTTAACAGGCCCAGGGCCAGAGCAGTAATCAGAACAGTTAGAACATAGATGTTTTGGCCCTGGATAACGGTGATGGTGTCTCTGAGACAGAAATAGACGGCCCACTAAAGTTTCTATCAGTGTAAGTGAAAAAACCATATATTTGGTGAAGAGACACCTGAACCTCTTGAAAGAAGAAAAGGCCAGATTCCCTTGAGGAAAGACCCTAATGCTCTCCCCCAATTTTATACTATACCTTATTTCCTTCCCAAAAGGGAATGTGGCCAATTATGGAGTAACCATGTTGAAAGACAGGAAATACCCACCCTTATGAGAGATGAGAAAGTAAGAATTAGCTTGGACTGAGGAAGAAGACAATCTATTAAACTGCTGGAATTGCAGACGAGGATAAAGCCAGCTTCAAAGTTAATAGGAGACGATACTTTCCCAAAAACGATATGTACCTTTAAAATGTCATGACATTTTACCTCTGTTTTCTTACTGAAGAACTTTGTTCTCTAATGTCACAGAAAACAGGGATGTGTGATAAATTATCAAGAATGAAACACCCACTCTTTCCTGACAGATCTAAGTCACTGACACAGAGAAGCAGCCTTGATTTACAACTGGAACCAGATAAGGAGTTTAGGACCCCATATTCCACATCTATATTTTGTGGTTTCCAGGGAAATAGGAGACTGGGTCCACTTCACAGTCCAGAACCAATGTTGACCCACTACTCACAGCCTAGTTTTGCTTCCTGCCTCTCCAAGCACTGCTTCAGACAGATTTCACCTAAACACCCTTCCCTGAAGTCCTGTAACAACTCCATTTTCCTTTGGTGAGACACCCCACAGATCTCGTTTGTCACCCTTGTGGTAATAGCTCCATGACCCTAACTTTGTTGGAGTATAGGCTTGTTCCTGGTAGTCTGAGGCTGATCAGGCAAGGGGAGGGGATACTGGACTCTGGCTCTGAACTGATGTTGGTTCAAGATATTGCTGTTGTTCACCAGAGTAGGAGTTCATGGAGTCAAGTGGCAAATGGATTTTTAACTCAGGATCATTTATTTCACAGTAAGATCACTGGGGCCCAGAACTCACCCTATGGTATTTACCCAGATCCTGAATGCATAGGTAGAGGAGACATATTGCACTTGGCAGAATCCCCACATGAGTTCTCAGGGTGTTACGATAGGAATCTTTGGATTAAACAGGCCTGGAGGTGAGCCCAGCTCCCCACTTGTAGGCTGGATTACTCTGGGCAAACTAACCTTTCTGAGTGTTTGCTTATCTGCAAAATGGGAAAAGAAATAAAAACCCATGTGGGGCTATTTGGGGGTTAGGATTAGGTAGAACCAAATATGCAGAGTGACCAATGTGCTACTCAGAACACAGTGGCCACACAGCAGAGCCAGCTCTCTTTCCTGCCACTCTGGTCAGGGCAGCAAGAACAGTAGAAAGATCACACTGCCTTTGGAGAGGGTTAGCTTGAGTCTTGGCTCCACATCAATGGGCTGTTTTTCATTGTAAAAGAGGGCATAATATAACTCCTATTGGAGAGAGATTTATGTGTAATAACTCCTATAATGGAATGTGGTGTTTTCCCATATACTACCACTCTCTTCCTTTCTCAAAAGAGAACTAGTGTGGTTGATCATGGATTCATTTAATCAACAAATGTATATGGTAAGTACTTATTCTGGGTATGGTTCTAGATGCTGGGGATACAGCAATAGATAAAACCCCTGCCCTCATGGAGCATACATTCTAGCAAGGAGAGAAAGATGATAAGCAAAGAAATTATATGGTGGTGGTGAATGCTCTGAAGAAAAACAGGGAGTAAAGTAGCTCATTATGGAACAGAAGTAAAGTGTCCTCTCGATCCTGTGGCCAAAAAAAAAAAATACCTACAAGCTCTCATCTCAGAAGAATTTGGCAAGTAGCTGCAGGGCCTGGGTCCCCTAGCCCGCAAGACTTGGATTGGGAATTGTGCCCTGGATGGGAGCAATTGTTTTCCCCTCAAAACTATGGGGCCTGCTTGAGGGTGGGGACTGGTCTTTATTTGCTGTTGTATCCTAAGTATTTCAGGTAGAACAGTGGTCATTGCATGTTTCAAACACTGGCTAACCATTGTCACTCATTCCTCACCCCTTACACCCATACCATGCCCTTGGGAAGAGATTAGGGATCAGGTTTCAGGGTTGGGGTCACAGGCTTTTCGCTATTTCAGGCTGCAGCACCAGGCTCCAAGGACTGATGACTCACCTGGGTCCCAGCAGTTGGAAGAGGAGACAGCAGCAGGAGTGAGTGCAAGTTGTTCAGGGCCCACCTGCCCTGCCTTCCTCACCGACGCAGCAGGCCGCAGGCTGGTCCTCAGTATGGGCAACATTGTGAATCAAACTAGAGAACCAGGCTACAGTATCCCCAAGACCCATGAAACAGCAGAGAGCCTCACGGAGTTCCCATTCTCACACTTCCAGATTCCCGGGCCATTTCATTTGCTCCTCCCCAATTTGCTTCCTCTTTTCAACTGTCTGGGTTTCAAGGTCACCATTCTAACTGCAGAATGAGAGGATCGAGATCAGGAGAGTTCTCTGTATTATTCACAATCCCATTTTTCCAGAAACCTAGAACTAAAGAGGCCTTAAGAGGCTCCCAGTTGTGTTGAGAATCCCTTTTTCTAGGGATAGTGATTCCTTGCCACACTGAAACATCCATGATGGTATCCAATTCCCAGTAGTGAGAGAGGTGCACTGCATCCAAAGCCTCTTGCTGCATTTTCAGGGCAGTTTCTCTGGTCTTTTTTTTTTTCACATGTATTGGGGTAAATTAAGAAAAATAGTATATATTTAAAGTATACAATGTGATGAGTTAATATACTTATACATTGTGAAATGATTACCACAATCAAGTTAATTAACACATCCATTACCTCACATAGTTTTTCAACACTTTTCTTTATGTGATGAGAACACTTAAGATCTATTCTCAGCAAATTTCAAGTATAATACGCAATATCATTAAGTATAATCACCATGTAGGGGCACCTGGGTGACTCAGTTGGTTAAGCGGCCGACTTCGGCTCAGGTCATGATCTCGCGGTCCGTGAGTTTGAGCCCCGCGTCAGGCTCTGTGCTGACAGCTCAGAGCCTGGAGCCTGTTTCAGATTCTGTGTCTCCCTCTCTCTGACCCTCCCCCGTTCATGCTCTGTCTCTATCTCAAAAAAATAAATAAACATTTTAAAAAAAAAAGTATAATCACCATGCTGTACATTAAGTCCCCAGAACTTACCAACTTGTAACTATAAGGCTCTGTCCTTTAACCAACATCTCTCCATTTCCCACACCACAGTTTCTCTGGTCTTGATCATTCCAAGCTTCTTCATGAGAACACAAAAAATTTCCTACAAACCATCAAAATGAAGTAAACACCACTCAAGCGGGCAAAGTCATAGCTAAAAACAACTCTGAGAACCCAGCCCTCCCTCAGCACCCACATGGGAATGTACACCTCCAATCCTCTCAATTTCTAAAGTGAGTACTACCTATGGGTGTTGGAGCAGTAATGTCACTTCCCCTCTCTTCCATCCCCAGGTGAGTAAGGGAGAGACCAAGTCTTAGTGGGCCAGGGGCACTGGCCAGGCAGTGACAGGGAAAGGAGAGAAAGGAGCCAGGACATGCATGATGGCAGGCGAGTATAGGCACAGGGGCAGGCCTCATGCTAGGTGCAGAGCCCCACCCAGGCAAGCAGAGGCTGAGGCTGAGGCTGAGGAAGCAAAAAGTGTCCCAACCATGCAGGACCCTGTGGACCAGGACTGGGCTTTAACTGTAAACAAAGGAGCACTGAAAGTTTTGAGAATATTTAAGCTCTGTCATGTTGGGACATTGGGCAGATAACTAATTTTATGGAGTTATTTTAATCAGCAAAAAGAAGAGGCAGGGAAGCAGCTGTTAGAGGCTTAGTGGTGGGGGAAAGAATGAGAAGGTTACAGGGAGGATCCAGGTAAAGGGATATGGGATTTAACTGGTAGTTGGGGAACTGGGCAAAAAGAATGTGTCAATTTTGGTGAAGGTGATATGGAACTGAACTTATCATACAGAAATGGTTAAGGGAGATGAAGGGGTGCCAGGTAAAGTCGTTTAGGACTGGAAGGGATAGGAATTATCTAGGATAAAGGTGATATAGGACTGAATTCTTGATAAGCATGCAAGAGAAGGAACAGATGCCAGAAATGTTTAAATGGTAAAATTGGAAAGACTACATGACTGGACACATCTATATTTTTTTAATTTAAATTTTAGTTAACATGTAGTGCAATATTGGTTTCAGGAGTAGAATTTAGTGATTCATCACTTATATACAACACTCAGTGCTCATCACAAGTGCCATCCTTAATACCTATCATCCATCTAGCCCATCTCCTACCCACCTCCCTCCATCAGTCCTCAGTTTGTTCTCTGTTGTTAAGAGTCTCTTATGGTTTATATCCCTGTCTCTTCTTCCCCACTCCCTTCCCATATGTTAATCTGTTTTATTTCTTAAATTCCACATATGAGTGAAATCATGTGGTATTTGGTCTTTCTCTGACTTATTTCACTTATCAAAATACATTCTAGCTCCATCCATATCATTGCAAATGGCAAGATTTCATTGTTTTTGATGGCTGAGTAATAGTCCATTGTGTGTGTGTGTGTGTGTGTGTGTGTGTGTGTGTGCATGCGTGCCTTCTTTATCCATTCATCAGTCAATGGACATTTGCTCTCTTTCCATAGTTTGGCTATTGTTGATAAGGTTGCTATAAACACTGGTGTCCATATACCCCTTCAAATCTGTATTTTTTTTTTGTATCCTTTGGGTAAGTACCAAATAGTCCAATTGCTGGATCACAGAGTAGTTCTATTTATAATTTTTTGAGGAACCCCCATACTGTTCTCCAGAGCTGCTGTAGCAGCTTGCATTCCCACCAACAGTACAAGAAGGTTCCCTGGTATCTGCATCCTTGCCAACACCTGTTTTCTTGTTTGTTAATTTTAGCCATTCTGACAGGTGTGAGGTGGTATCTCATCATGGTTTTGATTTGTATTTCCCTGATGATGAGTGATGTTGAGCATCTTTTCATGTATCAGCCATCTGGATGTCTTCTTTGGAAAAGTGTCTAATCATGTCTTCTGCCCATTTCTTTCTTTTTTTTTTTTTTTTTACATTTTATTTATTTATTTATTTTGGTAAAGAGAGAGTGCACAAGTGGGGGAGAGGCAGAGAGAGAGAGGGAGACACAGAATCCAAGCAGGTTCCAGGCTCCCAGCTATCAGCACAGAGCCTGACGCAGGGCTCAAACTCACGAACTGCGAGATCATGACCTGAGCCGAAGTTGGACGCTTAACCGACTGAGCCACCCAGGCACCCCATGCCCATTTTTTAATTGGGTGATTTGTTTCTTGGATGTTGAGTTTTATAAGTTCTTCATAGATTTTGGATACTAACCCTTTATCAGATAGGTTGTTTGCAAATATTTTCTCCCATTCTGTAGGCTGCCTTTTAGTTTTGTTGTTTCCTGACTGGACAGATTTAGAGACTGAGGAAGAAATAAGATCAAGAATGACCCCTCATTTCTTATTTAAGTGTCTGAGTGGATCAGGTAAAGTTGGTGTGTTCTTGTATGGAGATGGATATGAAAGAAGGTGAGGAAGTGATGGTGCCCTGGGCCACATAGGGGTTCTGTATATTGGCAGAAGTTTGGAGTAAAAAGTTAGGGGCTGGGGTCCTGGGCAAAAGCATCACTGAGGGCAGATAGAGGAAATGGAGTCCATCAAGGAGAGAGGGAACTCATTTGTAGAATCAGACTAAAAATAAGATCCTGGTAACATTGAAGCAGGAAAAAATTTAAAGGCCTGCGTGATAACTGCATCAAATACTACATAAGTCCTTTACAATAAGGGCTAAAAGTGTCCCAGGATTTCATACCTAGGATATCCATTGAAACTGCATGCAAATCCCTGTGGGGAGGAGGGAGAGGGGTAGAAGCCAGGCTGCGCTGGGGGTGATTGCATGTGGGTGGCAAGTGCAGACAGGTTTCTGCAAACACCCCAAGCTGAAAGGGCTAAGGCCAACTTATTAGTGAGTCTATGTAAGGATCAAGAGAAAAGGTACAGAGGGGAGTGGCCTGAGAAAAGTTCACAGGAAGACATGAGATCACAAAGATTAGGCTCTGAGGTCTGATGGGTAAAGTGCATGCACCTGTAGTGAGCTTTTAGAGGCAGGCCATTGGGGAGATGAAATCTAATCCTCAAAAGGAAGGACTGCTTGAGGAGAGCATGATGTTGTGACTAGGAACACTGAAGTCCCCGCATGGAGAAGAGGGTGCCCTCAAGAGGGCCTATGGTGATACTGCTGGCACTATGAGGGAGCCAAACATCTGGCGCTCAGGGGCAAGGGGCTCCCCAGGGTGGAGCCATTAGGAGTGTGCAGTGACCCCACCCAGTAGACCTTCCCAACTTCTTGACCCTCCAAGGGGAGCATACACAGTTGCCTGTAAGAGACAATACGTGAGAAGTGCATCCTGGAGAGAAGGGGGCAGACAGGCCAGACGGGGCGGACAAACATTCCATTTCCCCACATCCTTGATTTCTTGTAGTCCTTCTATCCCTTATCTCATTGCTTCTGTCACCCCCCCCCCCTTTCCCTATACTTCTCCCTCCCGGGTCAACCACATGCTGTACAGGCCCTGGAAATGCATGGGGAAGCTAGGGAGAGGAACCCTGAGATAATAGAGGGCACAAATGACTTTTCTGAGGTGGAGGCCTGTCCACTGCCACTTGAGGGCCTCTCAGGCCAGTCTCACAGCTGGGAAATAGAAAAGCAGATTGTAGTGTTGAAGAGAGGAGCAAAGGGAACTTTCAGGAGCTTGAGCAGTTGTCTTGGGTGTAGGCTACTTCAAAACTCAACCCTGAGTGCCACCAGGTATTAGTGTTCAAGGTCAAAGTGTCAATGGCCACATCAGTAAGGCTCAGTCTGTGACTGCTGGGTCATGTGGAAGGTGCTTCCACACATATATCCCAAGTGGCCATGACAAAAATCTGTGGGACCAAGTGACCTCTTAAGGGAGGATTCTGAAAAATTAGGGACTTTAATAACTTGTCGAAAGCCAGGACCCCAAAATTTTGCCTCTGAAATATCCACTATGTGTCACTGTCCCTAGAGGGTAAAGACCCCTGCTCAGCTCCCTCACTTGTTACTCCCACAGAAGGCAGAGCAGAGCAAGCAGTGTGCCTGGTCCCTATTCCCCTGACAAGTTCCTCAGGGTGCTCTGGTTTCTGAGAAGGACTGGCTTTAGGAACTGGTGTCCTCCATGTTGAGGGATCTGAGCCTGGTAGAGAGAGAGATGGTCAAACTTGTGGGAGCCCAGGGTTGACCAGCAGAGTCTCTCCTTTAAATTTTTATTTTTTTAATGTTTTTTTGTGAGAGAGAGAGAGAGACAGAAAGAGAGAGAGACAGAACACGAGCGGGGGAGGGACAGAGAGAGAATCTGAAGCAGGCTCCAGGCTCTGAGTTGTCAGCACAGAGCCCGACGTGGGGCTCGATCCCATGAACCACAAGATCATGACCTGAGCCGAAGTCAGATGCTTAACCAACTGAGCCACCCAGGTGCGCCAGAGCCTCATCTTTAAAAGCCCCCACTCATTTCTTCCTCCTTCTGTGTTCCTGCTGAAAGACAAAAAGAGACTAAAAGAGAGTTTGGAGCCTACTTCTTACTGTCCTCCTACTGTAGATTGTCTACATTCATTAACTTTGTTGAGATCTCTTTTGTTTTCATGTTACTCATTTTGAAGGTAATGAAAACACTTTCTACTGATCCTTTTCCATCAGTCCCAAGTAAGGAAGCATTTTGTGCATTGGTCTTCACTTGACATTTCAGTGTCCCCTATTGAAAAGGAGTCCAGATGTCAGATCTGGGGGACCATCTGTGCTGCATTCTGTGAATTCTGCTCCCTGGGGAAAGATGGAGTGGTTTGTGGTATGTCTTTTGAACTCAGCAGTGATTTCTAAGTAGCCCTGATCCAGGGAGAAGCTTGGCCCAGAGACACCTGAGGTGGCAAGGTGAACCAATGTGAGTGAGGCCTATCCTCTAGGGGTCCTGAGCTCTCTTAGATCCCTTCCAACATGCTAAGAATATGGGCTGTTAGTTTGGGATAGAAGCCCTAGTCTTCACCTGACCACATGCCCTGACCAACCCATTCTCATAGGTTGAGGATGTTCCCATTTCATCAGAGAATGGTCCTCTGCTCCAGCAATTGTTTTAGGAAAGTGGAAATGATGGGGTGCCTGTATGGTTCACTAGGTAGAGCATAGGACTCTTGCTATTGGGGTCATAAGTTTGAGCCCCACGTTGGGTGTACAGATTACTTTTTTAAAAAGTTTTAAAGAAAACTGGGAGGGGCTCCTGGGTGGCTCAGCTGATTAGGTGTCCAAACTCTTGATTTCCACTCAGGTCATGATTAACAGATCATGGGATCAAGCCCCGCATGAGGCTCTGCATTGACAGCTCAGAGCCTGCTTGGAATTCTCTCCCACTCTCTCTTCTCCTCCCCTGCTTGCTCTCTCTCTCTCTCCCCCCCCCCCCTGTCTCTCTCAAAATAAATAAATAACCTGAAAAAGAAAAGAGTCTGTCTCTTTGGGGGGCTGGACCTTGGTTTCCCTTCCTTGAGTGATGTTTGTGTTTTTTAAGATCAGTTTTAGGTTCATAGGAAAGTTGAGGAGAAGGTACAGAGAGCTCCCATGTATTCCCAAACTCCCACGCATCACAGTCTCCCCCAGTTCCAACATCCCCACCAGACTGGAACATTTGTTACAATTGATGGATCTACATGAACACACTCAAAAGCCATAGTTTACGTTTCTTTTTTTATTAATAATGTTTTAATGTTTATTTTTGAGAGGAGGTGGGAGAGGCAGAAAGAGAGGCTCAGCATGTGGCCCAAACCCATCAACCCGTGAGATCATGACCTGGGCCAAAATCAAGAGTTGGACATTCAACTGATTGAGTCACCCAGGTACCCAGTTTACATTTCAATTCACTCTTGCTATTGTACATTCTTTGGATTTGGATAACTATATAATGACATGTATCCATCATTATGGTATCATATAGAGTATTTTACTGCCCTAAAAATCTGTGCTCCACTTATTTACCTGCCCCCTTCTAGCCCTGAAAACTACTGATCTTTTGACTGTTTACATAGTTTTGACTTTTCCAGAATGTCCTACAGCTGGGCTCATGCTATATTTAGTCTTTTCAGATTGGCTATGCTGGCCTCATAGAATGAGTTAAGATGTGGTCCCTCCTCTTGAATGTATTGGAAGGTTTAAGAAAAATTGGTGTCAATGCTTCTTTAAATGTTTGACAGAATTCACCAGTTAAGCCATCAGGTCCGGGGCTTTTTGGAGGTTGCTGTTTCAATCTCCTATTTTATGACTATTCACATTGTCTCTTTATTCATGGTTCAGTCTTAGTAGGTTGTGTATTTCTGGGAATTTTTCCATTTCATCTACATTATCCAGTCTGTTGACATACAGTTGTTCACAGCACTCATTTTTTTTCAAAGCGTCTTTTTTTTTAATGTTTATTTATTTTGAGAGAGGGAGACAGAGAGAGAGAGAGAGAGAGAGAGAGAGAGAGAGAGAGACTGTGTGTGTGTGTGTGTGTGTGTGCGCGCGCGCGCGCGCGAATGAGGGCAGAGAGAGGGGAGAGACAGAATTGCAAGCAGGCTCTGCTCTGTCAGCACGAAGCTCAACTCGGGGCTCAATCTCACAAACCATGAGATCATAACCTGAGCTGAAATCAAGAGTCAGATGCCCAAATGACTGAGTCACCCAGGTGCCTTCACAGCCCTCTCCTGTATTTCTTTTTATTTCCATCAAATTGGAGGTAATATCCCCATTTCGGTTTCTAATTATAATAGTTTGGGTCTTTTATCTTTTTCTCAGTCAATATAGCCAAAGATTTATTGTTGTTCATTTCCACACATATTCATCATTTTATTGTCTTCTCCCAACTTGAGGAGGCTGACTTATCATTTATATGGAAAATTCAGGACTGGTGAACTCAGATGTGGTGACTCCTATGCCATATGAAATTCTCCATTTTTTTACTTTATTTATTTGTGAAAGAGACAGAGTGAGTGGGGGAGGGACTCAGGGGGTGGTTGCAGAGGATTCAGAGCAGACTCCATGCGGCTTGAACTCGCAAACTTCGAGATCATGACCTGAGCCGAAGTTGGATGCTCAACTGACTGAGATACCCAGGCATCCTGGAAATTCTCTATTCTGAGAAAGACAGTTAAATGTGGCAAACCTCTAAGGCCCAGATTTTTTAAAAAATTTTTTAATGTTTATTTATTTTTGAGAGAGAGAGAGAGAGAGAGAGAGAGAGAGAGAGAGAGAGAATGAGCAGGGAAGGGGCAGAGAGAGAAGGAGACATAGAATCTGAAGCAGATGGGGCTTGAATTCACGAGTTGTGGGGCTCGTGGCCTGAGCCAAAGTCGACCCTTAACTGACTGTACTACTGAGGCGCCCCAAGACCCAGATTTCAAGTAAAGTTGACTAGTGTCTTAGTCAACTTGGCTTCTATTACAAAATACAATAGATTGGGTGACTTAAACAACAAACATTTATTTCTCACAGTTCTAGAGGCTGGGAAGTCCAAGATCGGGGTGCCATCATGATCAGGTTCTTGATGAGGGCCCTTTTCCTGACTTGAAGATGGCTGCTTTCTCACCATATCCTCACATGACAGACAGCAAGAGTGTGACTGAGAGAGAGTGGAGAGAGAGAGAGAGATAGCACAAGCAGAGCATCCTCTTCTTCTTCTTATAAAGATACTTATCCTATCACAGGCATCCCATCCTCATGACTTCATGTAACCAAATTATCTTCCAAATTTCCCACTTCTAAATGCTATCACATAGGGGATCAGGGCTCCAACATATGAACTTGGGAGACACATTCATTCCATAGCACTCCCTCCATGGCCCCTCAAAATTCTTGTCCTTCTTGCATGCAAAATACATTCTTTCCATTCCTACAGTCCCAAAAGTCTTAACTAATTAAGTTAAGAGTCATCAGCTTTAAAGTCTAAGTTCCAAAGTCTCATCTAAATATCATCTGTGTCAGGGGTGCCTGGGTGGTTCAGTCAGTTAAGCGCCTGACTTTGGCTCAGGTCATGATCTCACAGTTTGTGAGTTCAAGCCCCCAGTCAGGCTCTGTGCTGATAACCTCAGAGCCTGAAGCCTACTTCAGATTCTGTGTCTCCCTCACTCTCTGCCCCTCCCCTACTCATGCTCTGTCTTTTTCTCTCTAAAAATAAATAAACATTAAAAATTTAAATATCATCTATGTCAGATATAAGTGACACCTGAGGTATGAATCCTGAGGCAAAATTCCTCTTCGGCTGAGAACCTATGAAACCAGGTAAGTTATATACTTCAAAATGACAATGATGAGGCAGGCATAAAAAAAAATTCCCATTCCAAAAGAGAGAATTGGGAGGAAGAAAGGGGTGATGAGTTCCAAGCAAATTGAAAACCTAGCAGGGAAAATATCACTATATTTAAGGCTCAAGAATAATCCTTACAGGTTCAGGGCTCTGCCTTCCAGATCCACCAGGGCAGCAGTCTCTCCTCTGTGGCTCTGACAAACAGGTGGCATCCTGAAGTCTCCAGAAAGTCCTGCAGAGGCTGCCCAAGGCTCCAGACCCATTGAAGCCAAGGTAATAGGCACCCCCTTTGAAACTGAGAAGACAGCTTTGGTGATCTCTGTATCAGCTTTAGGGTCATTCTTCACTTGTCTTGCAGAATAGTGCACATTTGTAGCCAAGTAGCTCTGTGGTTCAGTCCTATAGGATCTTAGAAGTCTAACAACCTTCCTTCATTTTATCCCATCTCTGTCCCCTTCAATGAAAGTTGTAAGTGTTTTTGCTCATGTCCCATAAGCTCTTTATCAAGTCATAATCCAGCCACATTCCTGCTGTTCTCTTCTGAACACACTTACTTTTTTTTTTTTTTTTTTGCAATAAGGACAGGCTGAGAATTTTCCAATTTTTTATGTTCTTATTCCTTTTTGCCTTCTTCAATTCATCACTCCCTTCTTGCATTTTATTATAAGAAGTCAGGAGGAAACAAGGCACTCCTTCAATACGTTGCTTAGAAATATCCTCAGCTAGGGACACTTGGGTGGCTCAGTCAGTTAAGCATTCAACTCTTGATTTCAGCTCAGGTCATGATCTCATGGTTTGTGAGATTGAGCCTTGAATCCAGATTTGCAGTGACAGAGTAAAGCCTGCTTGAGGTGCCCTCTCTCCCTCTCTCTCTGCCCTCTCCTGTTCATGTGTGTTCCCTCTCTCAAAATAAATACACTTTAAAAAAACTGGCTTTGTTTAAAAAAGATCTCCTCAGCTAAATATCCAATTTAATTGCTTACAAGTTCTACCTTCCACAAAATGTTAGAACACGAACACAATTCAGCCAAGTTCTTTGCCACTTTATAACCAGGATCACCTTTCCTCCAGTTTTCAATAACATGTTTCTTGTTTCCATGTGAGACTCATCAGAAAGGCCTCTACCATTCATATTTCTTCTGACATTCTACTCATGATTATATATGTATTCTCTAAGAAGATGGAAGCTTTCTCTACATCACTCCCATTTTCTTTCTGAGTTCTCACCAGAATCACCTTCAACATCCACATTACTAGCAAAACTCTTCCAGCCTCTACCCACAGCCTAGTTCCAAAGCCAATTCCACATTTTCAGGTATCTGTTACTCATCACCCTACTTTTTGGTACCAAAATCATTACTAGTCAGCTTGGGCTGCCATAACATGACACCATTGACTGGTTGGTTTAAAATAGAATTTATTTCTCACAGTTCTCCATGCTGGGAAGCTCAAGACCAAGATGAGGGCCAATTTGGTTCCTAGAAGAGGGCTTTCTTCCTGGCTTGCAATCTGACAACTTTTCGTTGTCTTCACATGGGACGGGGGTGGCAAGGTGGGAGGGAGAAAGAGGGGAGTGGAGAGAGAGAGAGAGAGAGAGAGAGAGAGAGAGAGAGAGAGAGAGAGAACACACTCTGGTCTCTCTTCTTATAAGGGCACTAATCCCATCATGGGGGTCCCACCCTTATGACCTCCTCTAAACCTAATCAGCTCCCAAATGTCCCACCTCCAAGTACTATCACATCAGAGATTAGGGCTTCAACATATTAATCTAGAGGGCGGGGACACAAACATTCAATCCATAACAAGTTTTAGCTTGATTTCTTCCTCATTTTTTGCTTTAATCTGGTTTCATGGTTTTTTGCTTTTGTTGTTGCAATCAACCATTAACAAAAATTTTCAGGCTTCAGTATATCACTTGTCATGTGAAAAGCAATTTACAGCAGTTCTGTGGTCCATTCTTAGTTTCAGTTTTTTCCCCTTTCTTTTATTTCTAAGTTTATTAGATAGCTTATCCTCAATAAATTTATTAGAAGTCTGCCTATTATGTCCTATTATGTATTATAGTAAGAATGCCACTATCTCATGAATTAATCTAGAACTAAATATTTTTATTGCAAGGGTGATGAAAAACATTATTTTTTCAGTCAATCTTAACCATCTCTCTCTCTCTCTCTCTCTCTCTCTCTCTCTCTCTCTCACACACACACACACACACACACACACACACACACAAATATAAAGGTAAATGTGTTGACACTACACAAGATGGCCAGCTGCTGAACTGAGAAACTCCCAATGACCATGAGATAGTGATTTCCTAACCACCAGCCTACACCTCCAAATCCTGACAAGAACTCAAGGCCCATTTGAGAAGAAGGCTGGGAAGAGCATGGGACCAATGATCTATCATATTCTATACAAATGTGCTTTCCCCTAGGTACATTATGGTGGGTTTTCACAGACCTTGTGTTGGGCATCTTTATCAGTTTTTCCTCTAATATTTGCTGATGTTGCTTCCTGATTTTGTATTTTATTTTGTGTTTATTGTGTTATTTTCTCTCGTAATAGATACACAGAGAGTGCTGTTTGTCCTTTACTGCCTTTCCCTTCTCTGTGCCCTTTTTAGAGATGAAAATGTAGCTGAGTGCTTGTCCATCCATGCAGAAATGGCCTTTCTGAGCTGTGCTGGAGTAAGGTGTGACATGTGGGCCATGGGCAGAAGGAATGTGTGCATCTTCTTAGTGTGTCCTCAAAGTTTCACACTTTCATTTTCCCACTGGACATGGTAAATGCATCATGTTTGGCCATAAAGGTGCTCTGAAGAGGGTGGAATCCTCAGGTAGAAGAGGCCTATGACCCTCCAGCTTCAGGAAGACAGCCACCACACCCATGTGGACCGTTACAGGAGACCCTGTGCCTTGTTAAAGCCAATGTTTGTTTTGAGCCTCTTTATATCAACTGAGCTTTATTCTAATTCAGAACTTGACACCTGGGAGCAGAGTGGTTCCAAAACAGAACCTAATACATGTGGAATTGGCTTAACGATCAGCCAGTCAGGACAGAGATGTTACAGGTAGAAAGCTAGTGACCCTTGATATGCATGAAAAAGCATTTGGTATGACTCTTGCTTGTGGTGTATTTATAGCCCTAGAAGAAATGGTTGAAAATAGTTCAGAATATTGGCAAGTGTTGGTTACTTCTTGACACTTTCAGCAAAGCCCACCTAGAGACTTGGGTAGAGAAAGGAAGATGGACGAGACTACAGCTGGACAAGTGGGTTTTCTTCTGCCTGTGCCCTGTGATCTGTAAGTCTGTTAAGAAGGCCCCATAGGTTGAAAATACCAGTTGCTTCTGAACCCCACATGAAGCTTTGAGAAAGCAAGGCTCTGAAAAGGCAGCCAAGTGTGTGCCCCACATTCCTCTCAAATCCTGAGTTCTTAGCCAGATAACAGGGGTCGGTCCAGCATTAAACCAAGTGCTAGTCCTTCCAAGCAGAGGGCTCTTCTGACTACACCAGATCCAATACACGTGAAGACAACCCAGTCAAGAGAGTGGGCCTGTGTCTTGCTTGTGGAAGGTCATTCTGCAAATATTTTGAGGGACAGTTGGCGGTGCAAGTGGCCTCAAGGTAGCCACCTTTTGCTGGAGAAGCAGAGAAGGATGATGAGCATATAGAGACCAACAAATAAAAGACAAGAATCCTCAGCTTAAACCCATGACTAGATGAGGCCTTTGCATGTGGAGCTGAGTGGGAGTATGTATGTAAGAAGCTGACCCAGGGACCCAGCTGTCAATCAGGAAGCCCCTGCAAAGCTAGGCAGCTGTGGCTAGGGCGGCCTCTCACATTCCTTTGCAGTTGACCATGAAGATTATGGACAAGGACACACCCCAGAAAGTAAAGTCAGACCTAATGAGGCCCAAAGTCCAGGGAGTTCCTCCCAGCTGAGTTTGGGTGATAGGGTTCTGTCCAGAGACAGAAGGAGACAGAGAATTCAAAGTAGGCTCTGTGAAGTCAGCACAGAAACCAATGTGGGGCTCGAACTCACAAGCCATGGGCTTGGGCTGAAATCAAGAGATACTTAACCAACTGAGCCACCCAGGTTCCCCTACACAGTTTTATTTAAATAACCACGTGCCAGACTTACCTTGGACAGTGCCAAGCAGAGTTTGAATGCTGCTGTGTGTTTCCCATTCTCCTCCTTTTCCACACTCCAGGTTGGGGGAGGGGGGGAGGGCAGCACACAACTGGCCCTTCAGTGATAGAACCTGTTGGAGAGTCTGTACCTTGTCCAGAGGGACTGGACTGAGCTGCATTGGGGATTGGACAGAACTTTGGGTTTTTCCTCTTGACCAGGGGCTGCATCCTGGTGCAGCAGGTGACCACATGGAAAGACTGTGGCAGAAGCAGCTCATTATCCCTATGATCTGTTCTTCTCCTCTCCTCCAAATCAGCGGGCAGAACATCCTCAGGGGAGGCACTTGGGTCCTTGATCACTGCCTAGGGAACCTGCCATAAAATTTGTGATTTTACATATGAGAAAAATATTTGAACCTCAAGTGCTAACACTAGTGTGATCCAGGCTTCTAAGTTCTCCAACCCAGCAGTATGAAGTCATATCTCACTGTCATTTATTTGTCTTTCTCTGATAGCTGATCAGCAGAGCATCTCTTTCATCCCAGGGTTTCAAAATATTTCCTGTCTAGTTTTCTGCTAACCTCATTTCTGTTCATGTCAGGTCTTTAATTCATTTAGAGACTAACATTGCACGTGTTGTTAGGTAGGGATCTGGTTCTGTTTTTCTCCATTGAGTGAGCTCATTTTCTCAGTACCTTCTACTAAAGAACCCGCCCACTCTTTTGCCATTGATTGTGGTGCCAGAATTATCATCTATTGAATTTCTACCTCCACAAAAGTCTGACACTGATCTCTTCACTGTCCTGCTTCTGCTGTCTGTGTTTTCTTCTGTCAATACTAATAGCACATCCTCCTCTTTCCCTTTTTAGGTTGATTTGGCTATTCAATGATTTTTCTTTTTCCACGCACATTTTGAGTTTCCTCCTAACCAAGTAGAACTTTAACTAGATTGCAGTGAATGTATAGGTTAAATTGGGGGTGGGGAGGAATTTACATCTTTGAAATATTAAATTACCTGATCCAAGAACAAGAAATACCTCTCTATTGACTAAGATCGCCTTCTGTGTCCTATACTACAGTTTCAAAGTGTTCACCAGACGTCTTGAGTGCTTGTTGTTAATTACCAAATGTTTTATGGTTTTTGTTGCTATCGTGGAGTACATTTCATTTTTTGTTACATTTTCTTGTTGGTTATTGCTGGTGCAATGTATTATTCCTTTTTCTAATTTCATCAAATACACGCAATATTAACAAAACTTTTAGAATCTCTTAAAAAAAGTGAGTTTTATCTGAGTCCAAATTAGGACAGCTGCCCTGGGTACACAATATTCACAAAGAAGAGAGTCCTCCAGGACACCTGGGTGGCTCAGTCCGTTAAGCCTCCAATGCTTGATTTCAACTCAGGTCATGATCTTACAGGTTCATAAGTTCGAGCCCCACATTGTACTCCACACTGTCAGTGCAGAGCCTGCTTGGGATTCTCTCTCACACAAAATAAATAAACTTTTAAAAAAAGACAGTTTTATGCCCCATAACAACAACAACAAAGAAGAGAGTGCTCCTGGGAAAGAACATTTGGTGCGGGGTTATATACTTTTTTTTTTTTTTAATAAGAAGTTAGTTACAAACCATTGGACAAAAATCATTTCAGAAAGTTACAGTTACAGTTATCTTTTTAGTATATGCAGAGCTGTATGACCTTAATCTTATGGGAACTGGAAAGGTTTTGGTTTTGGTTTTACTTTTCTCTTTATGTTTGGAATGCTTCCTTTTAGGTTATTTATAAATGAAGCAGACTACGATGTGTTCAGGGTAGAAACTGAGCTCATGCTTTGAAGTTTTGATGACTATGATGTTAAAATATAGCTTCCATGAGAGTCCATGCAGGGCCTACAAACATTAAAACTTGACAATTTCCTTTTTTTTTTAATTTCCTTTATTTTATCAATACATTATATATTTTTCTCCGAAAAACATTCAGTGAATTTTATATCTTTTACACGTTATACTGGGTCCCATAGGTTTGAGAATTAAGTGTTTCGCTTTTCGTTGCTTTATGCATTATCTGTACTTTTCTAGCTAGTATCATTTTTTATTAAAAGGTTATGTAGGCTGTTTGTAAATTCCGATACTTACGTTTTTTAAGTCAACTTTATATATTTCTAACTTTGATAATTGCCTGTCAAATACATACCTTAAAACTCGTATTCTTAATGTCTAAGTGTATAATCAACTTCTGTAAATGTTCCATGGACACTCCCACTAAATGTGTATTATCTATGTAAGGAATTTCAGTTTTTCCATCTATCTGCCCCATCATTTACTGATTCAGGGATTCAGTTCTACCACGTGCGCCCTCATGTTTTCATCAAGCTGCAGTCTGTTTGATTCCAGGAATTGGGCATCCAAGTCTCGCTACAGCGGCACGGCTCATTCTTCTGCATTTCTAACCGTCGTATTTTCACGTTTAGTCGCCTCCGCACTGGTGGCTCGGTCGACTCTGAAGCAGGAAAGCTAGGGAGCTCCACCTCCGCGCCGGACCAGGGGCGGGACCACCAAGTCGCTCTGGCCTCCGGCCGCCTAGAGCGACGACGTTGGCCCGGAAGTCGGGAGAGGGACTTCCGGGGTCCGTCTCGGGGCCCAGCCGCAGTACTTCTGCGGCGGTGCCGGGAGAGATTACGCGGAGTGGGGAGTTCGAGCCGGCGAAACCTTCACGTTTTGGACCGCGCTCCCGCGTGACTCCGATACCCCAGCGGTGGGTGCCGGCCACGGGTGGTCTAGGCGGGGCGTCGTGGGAAGAGGGGCAGGCGGGCGGCTCGGCCTGGGCGGGGTTGGGGCCTCGGAGGCCCCTCCCCGGAGCGGGCCTGAGGGGCGCCCTCCAGAGGGTGCCCAGGACGGTCGATCCTGACCCGCCCGGGAGCCAGCCTCAAAGCTGCGTGGCGAAGCTGCCTTAGGCGACGGGGCAGGTGTGCGGTGTCTGGCGCATGGGGGGTGGGGTTCAGGAGAGGCCTCTGGACTTGGGTGCGAACGTCAGAACTGTACTGAGCTGCATGAGAAGTGAGCTTGTCGCTTGTCGCCTGGAGGCCTCGGGTGATGGATTCACTCTCCAGGTGGCGAAGAAGCTCTGAGGAGAGAGGAATTTATTCTCCTCCACGTGAGTGGGGCTGAGGGATGAGCCATGTCCATCCTGTGGATGCCTGCAGTGGGCTGCTGTCTGCTTGTCTTTCCCAGTTGTCTCTGCTCAGCACCCTGTTGGGCTCTTAGCTGAGAGAATCTGCTTCCAGGCTTGTTGGCAGAATCGAATCCTTTGGGGTTATTGCACTGAAGTGTCTGTTTCCTTGCTGACTGTCCTTAGCTCTTGAGGTCCCAATCTTTGCACAGAGACCTTGCATCTCAGAGCCAGCAATGGCTTATGTAATTAGATTGGGTCCACCAAGCTAATTCTCTCTGCAAAGTCTCTTTTGCTGTGTAGTGTATCATATCCACAGGTTCGGGGAGTGGGATGTGGACGTGGGTGTTGAGGGACATTCTGTTTACCATAGATTGACCCCATAGATTGGGTTTATAGCCTCCTGGGCAAGTTCCCACATATACTGAGGTGAGAGAAACAAGGTGTAAAATGAGCATAGACTATTCTGGAAGGATACATTAACAACTGGGAAGGGGAACTCAGTGGCTGGCCAGGAAGTTCTTTTTTGCCTGTTCATATTTGAGCCATATGATTGTGCCTCCATTCAGTGACAGTGATGATAATTTCAAGAATTTTATTTTATTTTTTTAAGTTTATTTATTTTGAAAGCAAGAGCGAACACATGCATAAGCAGGGGAGGGTAGAGAGAAGGAGAGACAGAATCCCAAACAGGCTCTGCACGATCAGAGGAGATGCCAGTGCGGGGTTCAAACTCAGGAACTGTGAGATCACGACCTGAGCCTGGATCAAAAGTAGGATGCTTAACCAACTGTGCTACCTAGGTGCGCCTTCAAGAATTTTAAAATAAAATGAACTGGGGCGCCTGGGTGGCTCAGTCAGTTAAGCGTCTAACTCTTGATTTCAGCTCAAGTCATGATCTCAGGGTTCATGAGTTCAAACCCCACATCAGGCTCCATGCTAACAGTGCGGAGCCTGCTTGGGATTCTCTCTCTCCCTCCCCCTCTCTCTCTGCCCCTCCTGCATGCAAACTCTCTTTCTCAAAATAAATGAACTTTAAAATAAAGTGAACTGAATGAATATTGCAAATGACTGAGTCTCCCCTTGGAAGAGGGAGAGTGAAGGTTCCCCCCATGGAAGCAGCATCTGCTCTGTTCTGCTGCTGCATAGACAGACACCTTAAGTCAGTGCTGTCCCTGCTTTGAATCTTGTCTGTGCCATTCCCCTGAGCACCAGTGTCAGGTTAGTTCTGTCTGTCCTAATACAGAAATGTGGCTGGTGCCTCACCACTCAGGCAGCCAAGGGCCCTGATAGTCTCTATCCCAATGACCCTGCCTCTGAGCTCTGTCCACATCTTTGCCCCATCTTCTCCTACGTCTCTAACCAGGCATTGCCTAAGCCCTTTTCCCTGGGCCTGGTTTAAATGCCTCCTTGCCCCAGGGTGCTGCTCCTTCCTTGCTTCCTCTGTTTCCTGCGGTCTCAGCCTGTCAAAAACCAATGATTTGGTTGGATCAACCCTTGGGGTTCTTACCTGCAACAAAAACCATCAGGAAACTTTCAAAACAAGGGCCTATAGATTAGCACACCTGGAGCCACACAGTGAGGTTGCAAGTAATGAGAGAGAGAGGTGCATGGGCCTAGGCTTCTGCTTTTATTGGAGTTGAGGGTGGACACCTAGGGTTTTGTAGGCTACTCTTTATTGGTGAATTTAAAACATAAGAGTGGGAATTTAAAGTTCAGGAAGAGAAAAATGACGAGTGACCCAAATGACCAGTTATCAGAATCAACCAAGATTGCTAAAAGGAGGCTCAGTCAGGGGAGACAGCCAGGCTTTTTATCTAGTCCAGTGGCTGGCAATGCATTTATTCTCCAATAACCATCTTTGAAATCGATGCCTCTTTGCAGTGGATGCCTCAGCAATCAAAGCTTAATTCAGGCATTTGCCTTATAAAACAAAACAACACGACTGGGAGGGCTGATACTTCCCACTACCCAGTAGGCAAGTAGTGTCCACAGTGGGCTTCTGCCAGCATTTCCTGATTTGTCTTCTCAGTCTCTGAAGGACAGAGGGGTCATTATAATCTATCAATGGTTCAGTGTGAATAAGGGGCCAAGGGGTATTGCCACAAACGTGTGGGCCACTGAGCAGAGCATGGTGCATTTGAAGAGACAGGGCAGTGGGAGCAGTGGGGGAAATCACTAACTCGGACCCATCATGTGTCGTTGAGAATATTTTATCTTCTCAGAAGGAGCATTTAGAGCTGGAGATGAGCCCAAGCTTGGGAATCTTCACATAAGGGTCTTGATGCTTTCCTTAATCAAAGAAATTGGTATAGGTTCAAAAGTGAACCCTGGGGTAAGAACATGAAGAGGGAGATAAGGAGAAGCCTGGGAGGGAGCCACTGGTAGAGTGGGAAGACAGGGATACCCACTGTGGATGCTGCCAGGAGGACACAACTCAGATACCATGGTGGTCCGCCATGAATGGATCAGATGGTCCACCTTCAGGACATTGTGTCAGGAATCAGGGGTGGGCCCATGGTGGGCGCAGGTTTTGTGGGACTATCCTATCATGGCAGGATCCCTTCTAGGGGGACACTGTGCTCACCTTGCCCTGGGGTCAGCATCTTACCCCTTCCTGAGACCTAGCAGCAGGCCCTCCTCTGGTCTCAGTCTGTAGGAGTAGAAAAAGACACCCCTACCTGGTGGGAGGATGGATCCCCGGAGCTAGGCCCCCTGCACATTCACCTACACCCTTGTTGGTCTCCAGGTCCCAGCCATGCCCAGCCTCAGAGCGCGCTCTGAAGAGGCAGAAATGGAGCCCTCAGTTCCTAGACCATCCCCTTGGATCCCTGCAGCCCAGGCGTGTGTGAGTGATGCTCCTGCTGTGACCCACCCTGGATCAACACTCCGTGATCCCCACTGCTGTGACTACACTGAGCCAGGAACCACCCCTTCTCACCAGCAGCGGCCAGGTACTGGGAGCAAGTCCCCCACTGGTGCCCTCATTCTAGAGGGACTTTATCCATGTCACCCTGTGCTTACCCCTAGAAGGCAACCATGTCATCATTAGGGATAGGGTGCCTCGTGGACTTGAGGACCAAGGCTAGAGATCAGAACGGAATTTGGCCTGGCCCCAGGCTGTCTTGGTGCCAGAGCAGGACACATGTTTCCCCCACCTGACCTAGAGGGGTGTGGTATGATGGTCACCAGCTGAGGCCTGCCCAGCCCAACTTCCAGGCTAATGACGGTTGCCTGCATTCAGGCAGGTAGGTACTGCCTGATTCAGTTACTGCCCTACCTGATTCAGGTACTGCCCTAATTCGGGCTTTCGTCCTGCTCCCTTCTGGCTGTGTTCACACTGCTCAGCCACTCTCATCCACTTCAGAACACTGCTAGAGTCCTTTTCCAAAGAGCCCTCAACTAGCTTGCCTTTTTCATGGACCTCTCAGCAGTGATTAGGGTGGATAGTAGTGTTCACTTTCCTTACCGGGATCTGATGTTGGCTATTTTACAAAAGGCACTCTTAAATACAGGGACCTATGGTTATTCTCAGGACATCCGGGCAATGTACAGACTCTGTATGACCAGGGAAGGTTGGGATAATGGCAGTGTTGGTTGACAAACCTTGACAACTAACTTCCTGGGTATAACTTAAACTGGCCCCTATCGGGGCGCCTGGGTGGCGCAGTCGGTTAAGCGTCCGACTTCAGCCAGGTCACGATCTCGTGGTCCACGAGTTCGAGCCCCGCGTCAGGCTCTGGGCTGATGGCTCAGAGCCTGGAGCCTGTTTCCGATTCTGTGTCTCCCTCTCTCTCGGCCCCTCCCCCGTTCATGCTCTGTCTCTCTCTGTCCCAAAAATAAATAAACGTTGAAAAAAAAAATTTTTTTTTTTAAAATAAACTGGCCCCTATACATGGAGGGGAAGGAGAAGCTGAATAACAAGGCAGGCCACCCCGATTGGTAGGTGGCAGTTTAATAAGCAAGAGAACTTACTTAAGAAGCTTGTCATGAGTGGCTGCAATACAAGTAAATCCCACCACCTGCCTGCCAAATCTTAAAAGTTGATATAGTGGCCTTAACTGGGTTTAGTCCTATGTACTGTCCAGATGGTCTCAGCACCATATCACTGTCTCAAGGCTCTGTCCTTGGGGCAGCTTCTGGGAGCAGGGAAGGCAAGCAGTATGTACATCCAAGGACAAGTGAGAAGATGAGGGGCCTCCAATTGCCTGGATCCAGCTCGTAAGTCAACCAGTGGTCGCATCCTCTCAGTGACCTTCCCCAACAAGCAGAGGTGGTACAAGGCAGTCCTGGGTGTTTTGGAGCAGGAGAGTGTTAGGGGATGAGAGACATGATGAGGTCCCAGGAAGTAGAAGTAGCCCTGAGAGACAGGTCTGCTGACTGTCCCACACAGAGGCAGAATGTGAACCGAGTGGTTAAGGGTATGCTAGGCAGAGAATGGTGAGAGAGGCCAAGCCCTGCTCCATTAAAAAAGAACAGATTGATGGTAGCTTATGTTTTAAATTTTTTTTAGTGTTTTTACTTTTTTTTGAGAAAGAGAGTATGAGCAGGGTAGGGGAAGAGAGAGAAGGATCAAGGAAAGAATCTGAAGCAGACTCCAGGCTCTGAGCTGTCAGCACAGAGCCCAATATGGAACTCCAGCTCACAAACCACAAGATCATGACCTGAGCCCAAGTCAGTCGCATAACTGACTGAGCCACCTAGGCGCATGTTTTAAAAGCCACTGTGGGGGGAGGGGAGCCTCGGTGGCTCAGTCGGTTAAGCATCTGACCCTTGATTTTGGCTTAGGTCATGATCTCATGGTTCATGGGATTGAGCCACATGTTGGGCTCTGTGCTGACAGCGTGGAGTCCTGCTTGGGATTCTCTCTTCCTCTCTCTCTGCCCCTCCCCTGCTCACTCTCTCTAAATAAACAAACATTTAAAAAAATAAAAAGCTACTTGTGGAACTAAATGGTGGAGTAGGTGGTTCCAAATACCCAGTCCTCCACAAAAACAAGCAGAAACTGCCAGGACCAACTTCTTCAGGAATCTAGAAAATAGGTTTACAGCAACCAAGTAAATGCCAAATCAAGAAAAAGGCAACTTAAAAATGATAGGAAAGCTCTGTGGTGTTTTTACTTGCTCATGTCCCCATAAATCCCCTGGCTCAGTAACAGTCTTAAAGTGAGCAGCTTATGTTCCCAGTGTGTGATCATGGTCCCTGATTCCAAAGGGAGCAAAAAAGACCTATTTAGAAATTATTTTGTTTGTCCTAAGCTATATGGGGTAGTATAAAGTATTGATGCAAAGTGCTTGTCTCTGTTTTGCCTAACTCAGAACTTACTCAGGGCAGAAAAGTAGTGGATTCAAAAACATTCTAAGGGGAACTACCTTCCCCAACCACCTAGGATATCGCTTAACAGTACAGTCAACCACCTAAAGCCTAGGAGGAAAAGCTGGGGAAATGAGGACTTTCAAAAGCACCCAGTATATCAGGGAATGTAGAAAGCCACATACATGCCCAGGACAGGAAATGTGCTCTGAAAAGACCTCTGAAGATCATAACTTCACCTCTGGATCATCTCTAAGTTCAGTAAAAGCAGAAAGCTAAGATAGTTATATATAGTATTCAAATAGTACCCCAGCATAAAAAATGGGAGAGTGGTACTACTTTTCTTTTACTGTTAGCATTCAAGGAAATCTCTGTCAAAAGACTAGCTGAACACAAGCTAAAGAAACAGAGGCCTCAGTGACCTCACATGACAGACTTGTTTTAGTTTGCAAAACTTGTTTGAAAAGTCACTAGATGAACAGATGATTGTAGCCTTCAACAATCAGGAACAGCAAACCCTGGAGGAGGGAGAGACTGATTTACAGAGTTATCACAATAAATATTCAAATGTCCAGCTTTTAACAAAAAATTACAAAGAATACAAAGAAAAAGGAAAATAAGGCTCGCCCTTCAAAGGAAAAAAAATTAAGTGGCAGAAAGTGTCCCTAAAAAAGCACAGATACTTGACAGACTGTAAACCAACTATCTTTAATGTGCTCATGTAACTAAGAGAAACCAGAAAAACAATGTGCAAATAAAATACCTAGAGGTTTTAGATTTATATAATTATACAATATATAGTTACATAATTCTAAAAAGAAACAACAGAAATTCTAGAGTTGAAAGGTACAATAACAAATGGATTCACTAGAGGGTTTCAACAGCAGATTTGAGCAGACAAACCTGAAGAATCAGCAAACTTGATGGTGTAACCGTTGAAATTATTCAGTCTGAGGAGCAGGAAGACTAAAGGTTGAAAAAAAGTGAACATGGCCTAATAGACCTATGGAATACCATCAGTCAAACCAACATACATATTATGGAAAAAAGAGAGAAAGGGGCAGAAAGAATATATGAAGAATTAATGGCCAAAATGTCTCAAATTTGATGAAAGATATGACTATATACATTCAAAAAGTTCAACAAACTCCCAACTAGGATAAATTTGAAGAGATTCACACAAAGACTCATAATCATATTGTCAAAAGACAGAATCTTGAAAACAACAAAAAAAGTGACCCGTCCCTTATAAGAGATCCTGAATAAGAGTAGTAGCCAGTTTCTTATCAGAGCCCGTGGAGGTTGGAAGGCAGTGGGATGACCTATTTAAAGCGCTGAGAGACAGAAAAAAACTGTCAACCAAGAATTCCTTATCTGGCAAATTTACCCTTTAAAAAATGATATTCTCGGGTATTTCCAGATAAAAGCTAAGGGTGTTTATTACCAGTGGACCTGCCCTATAAGAAATGCTAAAGGTCCTACAGGTTAAGATGAAAGGACACTGGGTAGGGACTAAAAGCTGTATAAATAAATAAAAATCTCTGGTAAAGGTAACTATATAGGTAATTATAAAAACTACTATTATTGTATTTTTGGTTTATAACTCTACTTTTATTTCCTAAATGATTTAAAAGACAAATTTGTAAAAATAATTATAAATCTGTGTTATTAAACACAACGTATAAAGATACATTTCTGACAACATGAAAGTAGGGAACAGAGGTGTATAAGAGCAGAGTTTTTGTATGCTGTTGTGGCTAAGTTGATATCAGTTCATACTTGATGGTTATATTCTGGGGATATTATGTACAGCATGGTGACTGTAATTAACTATATTCTATATTTGAAAATTGCTAAGAGAGTAGACCTTAAAAGTTCTTACCACAATAAAAGGGGTTGCCTGGCTGGCTCAGTCAGTAGAGCATCTGACTCTTCAATTCAGGGTCATGAGTTCAAGCCCCACATTGGGTATAGAGATCACTTAAAAAAAAAAAAAAGATAACTGTGTAAAGTGACGGATGTGTTAACTAACTTTATGATGGTAATCATTTTACAGTGTACATGTATCAGTGTACAAATAATCACATTGTGATTAAACTTATATGATGATGTATGTCAGTTATGTTTCAGTAAAGCTGGAGGAAAAAAACTAAGACAGCTGGGAAGGGGGGACCATGCTACATTGCTTCAGGATATTAGGATGTTAATTGTCCCCATTGTACAATCCCCATTGTACCACTAAGAAAATATCTTTAAAATATACATAAAAGGAAGAAAGAAGAAAATTAAGATGGTACACTACAAAAAATAACCCAAAAGAAGACAATAATAGAGGAAACAAGGGACAAAAAAAGGTGAGATACCAAAAATAAATAGCAAAATGAAGTACATCCTTCCTTATCAGTAATTATTTTAATTATAAATGGTTTAAGCTCTCCAAAGGCTGATATTAACACAGTGGATGAAAAAGCATGATCCAACTATAATGTTTACAAGAGGCTTACTTTAGATCCAAAGACAAATAAGTTTAAGGTGAAAGGTGAAAAAAGATATTACATGCAAATAAATAGTAACCAAAAGAGAGCTATGCTATAATACCACACAAAATAAACTAAGTTAAAACCTGTAAGAGAAAAGAAGGAACTTATGTTTGGATAAAAGAAATCAATTCATCAGGAAGATATGTTATAAACTTCTACATGCAAAAAGAGAACTCCCAAATATATGAAGCAAATATACATTTGAAGGGAGAAATGGATAGTTCTACATTAATAGTTGGAGACTTTAGTACCTCATTTCCAAAAATGGATAGAACATCTAGACAGAAGATCAATAATGAAATAGGGTGCTTGAACAACACAATAAATCAATCAGACCTAACAGACATATATGTACACACCACCCAAAAGTGCACATACTCTTCTCAAGTGTATATGGACATTCTCCAACATAGACCATATATGTTAGGGCCAAAAATAAATTTTAATAAGTTGAAAACAGTTGAAGTCATGTAAAGTATTATTTCCAGTCAATAACAGCAGGAAAATTGAAAAATTCACAAATATGTAGAAATAAAACAACATACTCTTAACCAGGGGGTCAAAGAAGAAATCAAAGGAAATTGGAAAATGTCTGCAGACAAAACAAACAAAAAGTTACGGTATGCAAGGAAGGTAGTGCCAAAGGGGAAATTTATAGCAGTAACCTAATTTGATATCTTAAGGAACTACAAAAAAAAAAAAAAAAAAAGGAAACTAAACCCAAAGGTAACAGAAGGAAGGAAATAATAAACATTAGAGCACAGATGAATGAAATAGAAAGTAGAAAACAGTAGAGATTCAACAAAATCAAAAGTTGGGTTTTTTAAAAAGATTAAAATCGACAAACCTCTGACACAAAAATTTAAAAATTCAGAAATGTACATTATTACCAATCTTACAAAACAGGAGTATAAAAGAAGACTGTTAACAGTTCTACACCAACAAATTACATAGCCTCAATGAAAAAAATTCCTAAAAACAAAAACAAAAAAAATTACCTGAGTGACTCAAGAATACATCCCATGACCAAGTGGGATGTAACCCAGGAATGAATACAAAGGTAGTTTAACATGGGGCACCTGGGTGGCTCAGTCATTTAAGTGTCCAACTCTTGATTTTGGCTCAGGTCAAGATCTCACGGTTCGTGGGATTGAGCCCTGTGCTAGGCTCCATGCTGACAGCACAGAGCCAGCTTGGGATTCTCATCCTCTCCCTCTCTGCTCCTCCCCCACTCTCTCTTTCTCTCAAAAATAAATGAACTTTAAAAAAATGTTTAAAGGTAGTTTAACATAACAAAACCAATGTCACTTACCACATTAATAGAATGAATAGAACTAATAGAATGTAATCATCTCGATGCAGAAAAAGTATTTGACAAAATAAACACTCTGTGATTAAAAAAAAAAAAAAACAGAAAACTCAATACAGGGGAACCTCCTCAACATGTAAAAAGGCATTCATTCGTGAAGTACCCACAGCTAGCATCATTTAAAGCATCAAAAGAAAAAAAAATACCTACAAATAAATTTAACCAAGGAAGTGAGAGACTTGTGTATTGAGAATTACAAAGCCTTGACAAAAATTAACAGATACCTAAATAATTAGAAAGACATCAAGTCCTTGAATTGGACTTAACAGTGTTAAAATGTCCATGCTATCCAGAGCAATCTACAAATTCAGTACAAATCCTAGCAAAATTCCAATGGCCTTTTTTTTGCAGTAATTGAATAGTCCTCAAATTCAGATAGAATTACAAAAGGCCCTAAACAGTCAAAACAAGCTTGAAAAGGGAGAACAAAGTGAGAGAACTCATACTTACTAGTTTCTAAAATTACTACAAAGCTGCAGTAATCAAAACATTTTGGTCAATGGAATAGAATTGAGAGCCTAGAAATAAACCCAGACATCTATGACAAATTGATTTTCAACATGGATGCCAAGACCATTCAGGGAGAAAAGATAACTCTTCAACAAAAGATGCTGGGACAAGTGGATATCCACATGCAAAAGAATAAACTGGGACCCCTACTTCATACTGTATACAAAAATTAACTTAAAATGGCCTGCCAACCTAAATATAAGTAATAAAGTCATAAAACTCTTACAAGAAAACAGGTAAATTTTTACGACCTTGGGTTTGGCAATAGATTCTTAAATATGACACCAAAGCATGAGCAGTAAGAGAAAAAGATGGGTAAGTTGGACTGTATCATAACTTAGAACTTTTGGGTATCAGAGGACATTATTGGGAGGCCTGGGTGGCTTAATCAATTGAACATCTGACTCTTACTTTCAGATCAGGCCATGATCCCAGAGTCATGAGATCAACATGGAGCCTGCTTAAGATTCTCTCTCTCCATCTTCCCATCTCCCCCACTCATGCATTCTCTTTAAAATAAAATTCAAAACAAAACAAAACAAAACAGGACATTATCAAGAAAGTAAAAAGATATCCTACAGAATGGGTGAAAATTCTGTGCCAAGTGTATTTCTGATAGGGTCTAGTACCCAGAATATATAAAGAACTACAACTCGGAGTGCCTGGGTGGCTCAGTCAGTTAAGCATCTGAGTCTTGATTTTGGCTCAGGTCATGATCTCATGGTTTGTGAGATTGAGCCACATGTTAGGCTCAGTGCTGATGGCATGGGGCCTGCTTGGGATTCATTCATTCTCTCTCTCTCTCTCTCTCTCTCTCTCTCTCTCTCTCTCTCTCAAAATGAATAAACATTTTGAAAATAATAAAGTCCTAAAATGTATTTAAAAAAAAAAAAAGAACTCTTACAACTCAACAATAAAAGACAACCCAATTTTAAAATGGGCAAAGAACTTGAATAAACACTTCCCAAAAGAAAACATGCAAATGGCCAAAAAACATATGAAAAGAAAAGATGCTTAAATGTATTCAGTCATTTAAGAAATACAAATCAAAACCACAACAAGATTACCACTTCATATCTACTAGAGAAGTAGGCTCCAAGCTGTCAGCACAAAGCCCGAACCGTGAGATCATTACCTGGGCTGAAGTCAAGAGTCGAATGCTTAACAGACTGAGCCACCCAGGCAGAGCCTTTCTAGTGTGATGAGGAACGTTGTGCACATTTCTGCCTTCAGAAAGATGGACACAGCAGCTTAAAACATTGTACCAGGGCACAGAATTGTCCAGCTAACGCCGGTTAGAATTGCAGCTTTTAGGGGGTAAGCGTTGCTTTTGCAGGACAGGGCTCAGTCTCTGAAGGCCTCTTTGTTGACGGGACAGAATCTGATATTTTAGGCAAGTCCCTACTGCAGTTCTTAGCCTACTATGCAATCAGAACCACCCTTGCTTCTCTGAATGGAACAGGTCCCTCTGCACCTGCCAGCAGAGAGCCTGCCTCTCTGTACTGGTGACTTCTGAGGCAAAGCCTGAATGCCATTAGTTGGTGCTAAGAAAACAAATACTGGCCCAAGAAACATTGTGGGAAAGAAAAAACGGTAGAGTGTTTAACAATATAGCATAAGGCATGTAATGGTGGGAATGGTGAGTGCCTGCATTTGAGGCGCTCCAGGGTAGAGCTCACAAGACTTGCTGATGACCTCCTGTGAGACAGGAAAGGGACAGTTGAGGGACAGGATTTTGGCCTGAGCCAGTAGGGAGACTACAGGTGATTTCCTGAGATATGGGTCAGGGGAGTGAGGGTCAGTCTTGTAGGTTGAATGCCCTGCAGCCTGGTCCCCTCAAAGCCATCCCAGCCCCCTCTGTGGCCCCCGGTCCCACGTTCCCAGATGTGTCATCTGTATTTTCCTGTTTCCTTCCAAGTGACTGTGTTTGTTATTTCAGATTGGGACACCAGGACTGAGGACAAGGAGTTTCTTCAGAAGAGAGAAGTTTGTGAGGATTTGGAATCACAGGCAGAAGTATCAGAAAACTATACCAGTGATTTTTCCCAGGCTTCTGAGCTTGGAGAACTCTGTGAGGATGTCCTGGAGGGAGATTGGGCAGCCCCTGACAATGAGAAAGGGGTGCAGTCCCACTACCAGGAGCGGGGCTTCACACCAGTGGCAGTGCTCCTTAGCAGCACCTTAGAGAAAGGGCTAGGCTGTAATGACTTTGTGAGAAGCTTCAGTCTGAGCCCAAACCCAATGGCATCTCAGGGAATTCCTACAGAAGAGAGAACACATATGTATGACATGTGTGGCCACAGCTTCCAACACAGTGTGGAGTTAACTAGCCATGAAGGGCTTCACGTAGCCGAAAGCCCACTCATATGTAATGATTGTGGGAAAACCTTCAGAGGAAACCCTGATCTTATCCAGCATCAGATAATCCATGCTGGACAGAAGTCCTTCATATGCAATGAATGTGGAAAATCCTTCAGTCAGAATTCATTTCTTAAAAGTCATCAGAGGTCTCATGTGAGTGTAAAACCCTACCAGTGCAGCGAGTGCAGGAAAACCTTCAGTGTGCATTCTAACCTCATTAGGCATCAGATTAACCACAGTGGTGAGAAGCCTTATGTATGCAATGAATGTGGAAAAGCCTTCAGCCAGAACTCAAGCCTTAAAAAGCACCAGAAGTCTCACATGAGTGAGAAACCCTATGAATGCAGTGAATGTGGGAAGGCATTTAGGCGGAGCTCAAACCTCATCCAGCATCAAAGAATTCATTCTGGAGAGAAGCCGTATGTGTGCAACGAATGTGGGAAGGCCTTTAGGCGGAGCTCAAATCTCATTAAACACCATAGGATTCATACAGGTGAGAAGCCTTTCCAGTGTAATGAGTGTGGGAAAGCATTCAGCCAGAGCTCACACCTGAGGAAGCATCAGAGAGTTCACACTGGAGAGAGACCTTATGAGTGTAATGAGTGTGGCAAACCATTCAGCCGGGTTTCCAACCTCATTAAGCATCACAGGGTTCACACTGGAGAGAAACCCTATAAGTGCAGTGACTGCGGGAAGGCCTTCAGTCAGAGTTCAAGCCTCATTCAGCATCGAAGAATTCACACTGGAGAAAAACCTCATGTGTGTAATGTGTGTGGAAAAGCCTTTAGTTACAGCTCAGTGCTCAGAAAGCACCAAATAATCCACACAGGAGAGAAGCCCTATGAATGTAGCATCTGTGGGAAGGCCTTCAGCCACAGTTCGGCTCTCATTCAGCATCAGGGTGTGCACACGGGTGACAAACCCTATGAGTGTCGGGAATGTGGAAAAACATTTGGTCGGAGCTCCAACCTTATCCTTCACCAGCGCGTTCACACTGGGGAGAAACCCTATGAATGTACCGAATGTGGAAAAACCTTCAGCCAGAGTTCAACTCTCATTCAGCATCAGAGAATCCATAATGGATTGAAACCTCATGAATGTAACCAGTGTGGTAAAGCCTTCAACCGAAGCTCAAACCTTATCCACCACCAGAAAGTTCACACTGGTGAGAAGCCATACACATGTGTCGAATGTGGTAAGGGCTTCAGCCAGAGTTCACACCTTATTCAACATCAGATAATCCACACTGGCGAAAGGCCATATAAGTGCAGTGAGTGTGGGAAAGCCTTCAGTCAGCGTTCGGTCCTCATCCAGCACCAGAGGATCCACACCGGCGTGAAGCCTTACGACTGCTCTGCTTGTGGGAAAGCCTTCAGCCAGCGGTCCAAGTTGGTCAAACACCAGCTGATCCATGCTAGGGAGTGAAACAGAGCTCCATTCCCGACTCCTCTGGCCATGTCCCAGCCTCACCCACTTCCCAGACTTGAAGCCAGGCTCACTTGCTGCCCTGTAAACCCATATCCCACTGTCCAAAAAACCTCAACCCTCCTTCCCCTGTCATCATTCCAGCCTCCTGTGACCTCTTGTTTCTTGTTTGTTTTGTTTATACATTTTGTTATCAGACTGCCACATTTATTAGGAGGAAAAGGATGATAGAAGGTGCATATTCATGAATAGAGTTTATTACTATAATCAAACAGAACCAAAAAAGTAAACTGACATTTGGTTCAAAATAACAACAGTAATTCTTTTATTTGGTAATTATTCATAGTGAGTTCTTTTCTATAGTTATAATGATACTCTGTTTACATATATCAGGTTGAGCTTTTCAGTTTGAATTATAGTCATCCTTCCCAGAAGTGGTGTGTAGTCATCACCACTGACCCTCCCATACAGTCACTGGATGCAGGACCCCTTCGCCCCCCTTGCCCTTGTGCCTGAGTCTGAGGTCATGCTTTCTGCCTACAGTTCCACTCAGGGTTGCTGCACAAGTACACATGCAGGTGTTTCCCAACTTCCCAGCTCTGTGCCTTATGGTCCTGGCTGTTGGCCCCACAGAGGCCTGCCCTCTCCATGCCCCTCCTGTTCTCCCCACAAGTTCCCAGGTTGTTTTCTCCCAGGCCCATTCATCACCAGACATTTATGGAGGACCTGTGAGTGCCCCCAGTAGGTGGGGACCGGCCTCCTCAGTTTCCCAGAGCTGTGCCCTTCTCCGTGAGCAGGGGGAGTTGGCCCAGAAGCAACACATCTGCCACGAGAGAGGCCCCTGGGTGCCAGCCACCAGGTCTCAATTTAGGAGTATCCTAGGATGGGTGGACGGAGAAGCACTTCCCTCATGGTTCAGGAGGAAAGGCATTAATGGGCAGATGTAGTCAGGTTTGCAGTTGAGGTAGGAAGATAAGGGCTTGGCTTCTCTGCTTTCAAGGATGTAGAGGCAGAGTCATCAGTTGCAAATGAGGAGGGAGAGGTTTGAAGAGAGAAGTATGTGAAAGTTGGATCAAGGGTGCACAGGTTGGTTCCATGGGCTTGGGCTACAGTGGGCTGCCTACCCTTCTCTCAGAGGCCATCAGGGTAGCCCATCACTACTCACTCACTCCCCTCCACTTCAGCCCTGCTTTCCCAAGGCAATACGCTAGATAACAAACTGTCACACTTGCAGTTTGGTGACAGCCTTGCTCTGTTATCCTCATTTGCTCATCTTTCCACTCCATGGAGACCTCCATCTGTTAACCCTCATTCTGTCTCACCGTCAGGCAATCCTTTCTGGCTTCACATTCCCCATTGTCCAGCCTGGATTCCACAACCCCACCCCCACCCCCCAGTGAGTACTTGTGAGAGACTACATGCCATTCATAGGGACACGGCAAGAAACAAGTCTGTCCTTGAGGTCAGTGGGTAGAGAAAAATGGCCTAATGGTCATGGTTGTCATGAGGTGAAAGGAAAGCAGGAAACAAGGTGTGGGTGTTTTGGCAGATTCTGTTTTAAATGGGGGCTGTCAGAGCAGGCCTTGCCACAATGCCCTTTGAGTGACAACTTGAAGCAAATGAGAAAATGACCAGTGAAAATGGGGGAGTGGGGTTGACAGCAAGAATAGCTGGTTTTGTTGGGAAGCCAGATCTGGGGTATTAGGAATGTGCAGATTATGACTGGCTGAGGTGGGACTCACAAGCCACCCACACGGGTTGGCAGGTAGCTCTCTCGTTATCCAAGCTCCTGCTTTGGGAAAGTGAAAACCCAGAGTCTTTTTTGATTGAAGGCACAGTTTCAGTACACTTACACAAAGGAAGTAAAGTCACAAGATTTGCTACACACACATCCCAGAAGCAAGGGAGCACAATGATGGAGGGCAGTCCATCATCCCAGGTCATGAGCAAGCAAGAAATAAGAGAACAGGGTAGCAGGCGCCTATTACTTAGGAAGTGGTTAGGGTGGTGAGCACTGAATTCACGTTCTTATCTAAATGCCCAGACTCTGGGGGCGCCTGGGTGGCGCAGTCGGTTAAGCGTCCGACTTCAGCCAGGTCACGATCTCGCGGTCCGTGAGTTCGAGCCCCGCGTCAGGCTCTGGGCTGATGGCTCGGAGCCTGGAGCCTGTTTCCGATTCTGTGTCTCCCTCTCTCTCTGCCCCTCCCCCGTTCATGCTCTGTCTCTCTCTGTCCCAAAAATGAATAAACATTGAAAAAAAATTAAAAAAAAAAATAAATGCCCAGACTCTGATAATAGGGTTATCATACAGTAAAATGCCTAGGCAATAACTGGGAAAAACAACTTTTGTTTTTCCATTCACACAGTACAAAAGCCCTGAGCAGAACAGGTCTAGAGTGTTCAAGAATCATTGGAGTTCAGTATGGCTAGGAGTTGAGTGAGCAGAGGGAGAAGCAGATGGGATGGGTAGTAATGGGCCATATCACAAAAGTCCTCATGGCCATGACAAGGACTTCGGCTTTTACTCTGGGTGAAAGGAGATGTTGGAGGATTTGGATGACTTACATTTTAACAGGGCCATTGCTGTGTGGAGAAGAGGCTCTAGGGGCAAGCATGTTCTCTGTATCACTCCCTCATCAACTCCTTTCGCTCCTTCCCCTGGCCTCCACACTGTTGGGAGACCCCTGGGGCTGAGGCATGGCTGTGGGAGTCTGGAGACAGGAAGGAGGAGTGAGTGTCAAGCTCTACTGGACCCTTGTCCATACCCAGTGTCTGGGCAGAATTGACCACATTTAGGGGCCTGCTATCCGCAGCCTGAGAGTTTTGATTTTGGAATGTCACATTTCCAAAGAGAAAGTCTGGGAAACAAATGGTCAGCCACAATTTCTTTCTTTTGACTTTGATGATGTCCTTGGAAATGTTTCTTGGGAAACGGGCTGAGAGAGAAGCCTGAGTGCCATCCCCTTGGTGCCAGCAGATTTCAAACCATTCGAGTCCCACTCAACAGGAAATGTGCAGTATGTACTGCAGCCTCATCCCAGGCACAGCAAACACCCAGTTCAGTGCCCTTCCATCATTCCTTAAGCCACTTTGGGCCTCCCCAAGGAACCCTGCCCTGCTCACCTCAGTTACGTGAGTAATAAACCATCTCATGCCCTCTTGGTATGTGTGGCATTGTCAGTCTTGACATCTGAACCAACTTTTGGGTGGGGTCCATCCACCGTGCAGGTGATGGTAAAAGTTGGAGTTGGCACTGTGAACAGGACAGCTAGACAATGGCGTCCACAGCCTTTCAGCCACAGTTTGCCTTCACCTCTGAAGGAACATGATATATCTTTACTAGGATGCCCACAGGGTGCCTCAGCAGCCTCACTGTCACATACAGTCTTGACTGCATCCACCTTCCTCTGGGAGCACAGATGTGACATTACATTGATGACATCCTCCTCCAAGGTGATTTAATTGGCATTCATTTGTGTGTCACTTATTCAGGACATACAGATACAAAGCAGCTCACCAAAGGGAATGGGCCATTGCCTCCATTGTAGTGCAAGGCCCTGCCACTTCTGTTAAGTTGCCAAAAATGTTTTGTAAACCAAGGACTGCTCCATCCTTGAAGCTTCAGAAATAATCAGTGTCCCTATCAGCACCCACAACTCTTTTAGATCTTTTGGGGGTTCTGGAGGCAACATGTTCCTCATCTACAGATTTTACTTAACCCCATTTATGTTGCGACTTGCAAATCAGCCCACCTTGGTTGGGGCCCCCTCCAACAAAATCCTCTAGAATCTGTCCAGCTTCCAACACCACATTCCCATTAGTGTCCCTCCCACCAAGACTTTTCCATCACAGGGGATTCAACAACCTCCTTTCACATCTCCCAGAGTCTCCGGACCACCCATCATGGCCATAAGTTGTCCAAGGGCTTCTGATCCAAGAAACTACCTTCCTTGCCCTATACTACATGCTACCAGAGCTGCAATTGCCGGCCACATACTGGAACCTCCTAGAAATGGAGGCTTTCACAGGCCCTGAGTCTGTGACTTTATCTCTGTACCCAGCTGCCCATTGTGTTCTGGGTTATGGAAGTAGTACACCATGAGCTCAATACAACTGCTGAGGCCACCTTGGTACAGTATAAAGCCAAACCTGGGCCCCCTGGTATATTCCACCTGCAGAAGGGGCAGCCTCCTCTGTCCTCTGTCCCTTGCCAGATGCCAGGGTGTTGGAGGGCAGCCCTCCCCAGACCCTTTGGCTACCTGGAGAGCCACCTGGGATGAAGTAAGTTAACAGCAGAGGGAATCCACAGACTATACAAACAGCACTGCCAACCATCATAGGTGATGGAGCGCAGTGGGGAGCTACTGTTCCTTATTTCTTAACCAGGACTTCCCTAATAAAGAACCAGATCCAAACGTCAGCACAAGTGGCTGGGCTGAATTTCCGGCAATTATCTTAGCACTGGATGGCCTAGCTAATGAATAGCCCCATCTCCACATTTTTACAAACTTTTGTGCCATTGCCTTAAAAGTTGCCCCCTTTAGGGTAAAGAACTCTCAGAACCTCTTACCCCACAGATAGATGCCCCAAAATATCAATCAAGGTCAAGATATCTCTCTACCTATGCTCAGGCCTAAGTAAAAGGTCTCACCAGGACACCCTCATCCCCTCTGGAGTAGCTGAGGCACTCATGTCACTTCTCAGAAAACACAATGCTGGACTCTTGAAAAAGCAATTTAGGGGCGCCTGGGTGGCGCAGTCGGTTAAGCGTCCGATTTCAGCCAGGTCACGATCTCGCGGTCCGTGAGTTCGAGCCCCGCGTCGGGCTCTGAGCTGATGGCTCAGAGCCTGGAGCCTGTTTCCGATTCTGTGTCTCCCTCTCTCTCTGCCCCTCCCCCGTTCATGCTCTGTCTCTCTCTGTCCCAAAAATAAATAAACGTTGAAAAAAAAAAAAAAAGAAAAAGCAATTTAGTGGGATTTTCATCTCCCTCACCAGCCTCAGGCTGCAGGTTGCAGAGAGTGCCATATAGTTTATTTAAACGAGTACTAATTCAACTAGTGTTTCAGTCATCAAACATCAGGGATGAATTATAATGAATGGTCTGGTTCCATTTTTTAGTGTTTGCTGATAGCTTTGGAACCTCATCCTCCTACCTCTCCATGCCCACATTTGGACAAGCTGATAAGAAAGCTGGTGCTTGGGGTGTCTGGGTGGCTCAGTCAGTTAAGCCTCTAACTCCAGCTCAAGTCACGATCTCACGGTTTGTGAGTTCAAGCCCCACATAGGGCTCTATGCTGACAGCTCAGAGCTTGGAGCCTGCTTCAGATTCTGTGACTCCCTCTTTGCCCCTCCCCAGCTCGCTCGCTCGCTCTCTCTCTCTCTCTCTCTCAAAAATAAACATTTAAAAACAAATTTAGAAAGAAAGAAAGAAAGAAAGAAAGAAAGAAAAAGAAAAAAGAGAGAGAAAGAAAGCTGGTGCTCTCTCTTTTGACACCAGCAGGAGATTCAAACCACACAAGCCCTCACCTATGCTTGGCAGTCCTCCCACCCACCATACCTACTGACCACAATAAAGACCCAAAGTTGACATCCCTTACTTGCTCTCTTAAGCCATTTCAGACCATTCTGAGAGGCCTTCCCTACTCTCCCAAAAGACCTCCATTATGTAAGTAATAAATATTTCCACACCTTCAAAAATATAAACTCTTTGGCCCCCACACCTTCTACTCTTTGGTTTACGGACATAAACAAATTACTCTGTGTTGTGACTTCACTGAAAGCTTCCTTCAGCTTCCTGTTCACACTAAAACCTGGTTGCCCCCTAACACATGGTCTCCTGAAGCTTTCTCCCTCCCCCATGTACCACTGGAACCAGAGATTGGATGTTCTCCTTGCTCTTTATTTCCACTCCCAGATATTATTCCTACCTTCATCCAACAATCCCAATTCCTTTAATGGGGTGCCTCAGTTGGTTGAGCATACGACTTCAGCTCAGGTCATGGTCTCACAGTTCATGGGTTTGAGCCCCGCATCAGGCTCTGTGCTGACAGCTCAGAGTCTGGAGCCTGCTTCGGATTCTGCGTCTCCCTCTCTCTCTCTGTCCTTTCCCCACTCGCACTCTGTCTCTTTCTCTCCCAAAAATAAATAAACATTAAAATTTTTTAAAAAAAGAATAACAAGCAGCCCTAATAGTTGGTAGCTGGCTTGGTACCAACTGTGCCAAGAGATTCATGTGCTTGGTAGAGTCCTGGGAGATCCCCTTCACAGAACCCCACAGTTTGTGCCCCACGAAGTGTTTCCTGCACCTTCTGGAGTTAAATCGGTGAGGGATTAGAGTTTCCCCCAACATCCACAGGCACCCCTCCACACAAGGTGATGCAGGGAAACTGTGGAGCATGGTATGTGCAGAAAAGGGCCAGAATCCATGCCAATCCTAAAACCTCCATGGATCTGGTGGGAACTCCTGAATCTGAGGGGAGAACAGGGACCTGATGGCTGAGGACAATGCACTCCATGCCAGGACAGTTGTGACAGGAGCAGAGTCTTACCTGGACCATTCTCCTAGGGAGATTGGCAGGCATTGGCCGGACAATCGTCACTGGCCACTGGGCTTCCCTGGAAGTAAGATGAAGGCCTGGGGGCATCCTGACTCCTAGGTACCCCATGTGGTTTATTCTGTGTGCAGGGTCTTCTTCTGTGTCCATGGGATAGGCTCTGAGCATTTCCACATGTTAGAACATCAATTAGAAGGCCACTCCTGGTATGTACAATAGCCAAACTACGGACAGAGCCCAAATGTCCATCAACTGATTAATGGATAAAGAAGAAACAGTATATATATACAATGGAATATTACTTGGCAATCAAAAAGAATAAAATCTTGCCATCTGCAACAATGTGGATGGAACTGGAGTGTATTATGCCAAACGAAATAAGTCAGAGAAGACAAATATATTTCTCTCATATGTGGAATTTAAGAAACAGAACAGATGCATATAGGGGAAGAGAAGGGAAAATAAGATAAAAACAGAGGGAGGCAAACCATAAGAAACTAATAAATACAGAGAACAAACTGAGGGTTGCTGGAGGTGAAGTGAATGGGATGATGGGCTAAACGGGTGATGGGCATTAAGGAGGACACTTGTCAGGATGAGCACTGGGTGTTATATATAAGCAATGAATCACTGGGTTCTACTCCTGAAACCAATACTACACTACATGTTACCTAACTCGGATTTAATGTTTTTATTTGGTGAAGTGGGGGGGGGGGGGGGAGGCAGAGAGAGAGGGAGACACAGAATCTGAAGCAGGCTCCAGGCTCTGAGCTGTCAGCACAGAGCCCAACACCGGGCTCAAAACTCACAAACCGTGAGATCATTACCTGAGCCAAAGTTGGACCCTTAACCTAATGAGCCACCAGGTGTCCCTAACTTGAATTTAAATAAATAATTTTTTAAAAGGAAAAAAATATGCAGAAGGAGCAAAGGAGCAGTAGACCTTTTGAAAGTGTTTGATAATAATATAAATCATTGTTTTATTATTATTGAAATAATTTCACAAATTAACTCTCTTTGAAGAGACTGGCAATGTAGATGCCTCATAATCAGATTATATAAAACACAGACATCAAAAAGAGAAGAAGAAGAAGAAGAAGAAGAAGAAGAAGAAGAAGAAGAAGAAGAAGGGGGAGGAGGAGGGGAGGGAGAGGGGGAGAGGAAGGGAGGAAGGGGAGGAAGAGGAGGAGGAGGAGGAGGAGGAGGAGGAGGAGGAGAAAAAGAAGACCACTCCTGGGATGCCTGGGTGGTTCAGTTAGTTAAGGGGTGTCTTGGTGTCTGCTCAGGTCATGATCTCACAGTTTCATGAGTTCAAGCCCTGTGTTTGGGCTCTGTGATGGCAGCATGGAGCCTGCTTGGGATTCTCTCTCTCTCTCTCTCTCTCTCTCTCTCTCTCTCTCCCTCTCTCTCTCTCTGCCTCTCCCCCACTCACACTGTCTCTCAAATAAATAAACTTAAAAAATTATATTTGGCACAAAAACAGACACTCAGATCAATGGAACAGAATAGAGAACCCAGCAACGGACCCACAAACGTATGGCCAACTAATCTTTGACAAAGCAGGAAAGAATATCCAATGGAATAAAGACAGTCTCTTTAGCAAGTGGTGCTGGGAAAACTGGACAGCGACATGCGGAAGAATGAACCTGGACCACTTTCTTACACCAGACACAAAAATAAACTCAAAATGGATGAAAGGCCTAAATGTAAGACAGGAAGCCACCAAAATCCTCGAGGAGAAAGGAGGCAAAAACCTCTTTGACCTGGGCTGCAGCAACTTCTTACTCAACACGTCTTCAGAGGCAAGGGAAACAAAAGCAAAAATGAACAATTGGGACCTCATCAAACTAAAAAGCTTCTGCACAGTGAAGGAAACAATCAGCAAAACTAAAAGGCAACCGACAGAATGGGAGAAGGTATTTGCAAACGACATATCAGATAAAGGGTTAGTATCCAAAATCTAGAAAGAAGTTATCAAATTCAACACCAAAAAACAAATAATCCAGTGAAGAAATGGGCAAAAGACATGAATAGATACTTCTCCAAAGAAGACATCCAGATGGCCAACTGACACATGAAAAAAATGCTCAACATCACTCATCATCAGGGAAATACAAATCAAAACCACAATGAGATACCATCTTATACCTGTCAGAATGTCTAACATTAACAACTCAGGCAACAACAGATGTTGGCGAGGATGCAGAGAAAGAGGATCTCTTTTGCATTGTTGGTGGCAATGCAAGCTGGTGCAGCCACTCTGGAAAACAGTCTGGAGGGTCCTCAAAAAATTAAAAATAGAACTACCCTATGACCCAGGAATTGCACTACTAGGTATTTATCCAAGGGATACAGGTATGCTGTTTCAAACGGACACATGCACCCCAATGTTTACAGCAGCACTATCACCAATAGCCAAAATATGGAAAGAGCCCAAATGTCCATCGATGGATGAATGGATAAAGATGTGGTATATATATATATATATATATATATATATATATATACACACACACACACATATATATACATATATATGTATATATATATATATATATATATATATGGAGTCACTCATATGATGAATGACTTTAATACAGAACAGATGAACCTAAGGGAAGGGAAGCAAAAGTAATATAAAAACAGGGAGGGGGACAAAACATAAGAGACTCTTAAATATGGAGAACAAACAGAGGGTTAATGGAGGGGTTGTGGGAGGGGGGATGGGCTAAATGGGTAAAGGGCACTAAGGAATCTACCCCTGAAATCATTGTTGCACTATATGCTAATTTGGATGTAAATTTTAAAAAATAAAATTAAAAAAAATTTTTTAATTATATTTTAAAAAAGAGAAGACCATTCCCATATGGAAATTTGATATAAGTAAAAGGTAGCATCTCAAATCCATGGGGAAAGGATAAACTTCAAAATATGTAGTGTTTTGGATAACTAGATAGCCATTTAGAAAAACAACAAAATTAGATCTATTCTTCACATCATATAACAAAATAAATCCTGTTTAAAATTTTTTTTAACATTTTATTTTTTTTTTTTTTGAGAGACAGAGGGCAAGAGGGGGAGGGGCAGAGAGTGAGGGACACACAGAATCCGAAGCAGGCTCCAGGACCTGAGCTCTCCACACAAAGCCTGACGCGGGGCTGGAACCCATGAACCATGAGATCATGACCTGAGGCAAAGTCGGACACTTAACCAACTGAACCACCCAGGTGTCCCTAAATGATTATTTTTAAATTAGGGCTTTATTTTCAACAAATGGTGCTTGTACTATAGAATAACCATATACCAACAAACTGAACCTCAACCCTTACACCGCATCATATACAAGAATTAAAATATATCGTCAACCAAAAATGCAAAGTAGAAACTTCCATGGGACACCTGGGTGGCTCAGTTGGTTAAGCGTCCCACATCATCTCAGGTCATGATCTCACGGTTTGTGGGTTCGAGCCCTGTGTCAGACTCTGTGCTAACAGCTCAGAGCCTGGAGCCTGCTTCAGATTCTTTGTTTCCCTCTCCCTCTGCCCCTCCCCACTCATGCTCTCTCTCGAAAACAATAAATAAATAAATAAACATTTTAAAAATTAAAAAAAGAAACTTCCAGAAGAAGACATAATAGAAAACCTTAGTGATCTTAACTTTGGCAAAGATTTATTGAATAGGATACAAAAAGTCATGAAATTTCAAGGAAGGAAATCAATGAACAGGACTTCATCAATTTTAAAACTTTTGCTCCTCAAAATGAAATAAAATGAAAAAGCAAAGCACAAACTGGGAGAAAATATTTGCAAAACATATATCCCAACAAATGACCTGTATCCCATGCTATAATGAAGTCCTGCAACTCAATTAGAAGACAAATGATCCAATAAAAAATGGACAAAACATTTGAATCGGCACTTCACCAAAGAATATACGCAGATGGCTAGTAAGCACAAGAAATGACACTCAATATCATTAAACATTAGAAAAATGCAAGGTAAACGGCAAGACACCACCCCACATCCCCTAGAATGGCCATTTTCAAAACAAATGACTCCACCAAATGTGGGCAATATGTAGAGCAACTATAGCTGTCACAGCTGCTTGGGAAGGCAAAGTAGTAAAAACACTTTGACAAGAGGTTGGTAGTTTCTTAAAAAGTTAAACACACATCTACGATACCACCCAGCCAAGCCACTTTAGATGTAAACCCGAGAGAAGTGAAACATAGGTCTATACAAAGATTTGTACATAAATGTTTGTAGCAGTTTTAGTTGCAGTAGCCAAAAACTGGCAACCCAATGTCCATTAACAGGTAAGTGGATAAATGGATAAACAAGTTGTGGTATATTCTTACAATGAAATACTACCCAAGAGTAAAAAAAAAAAAAAAAGAAAGAAAAGAAAAAGAAAAAAAAACTATTGCTATATACAGTAATAAGGATAAAAATCAAAATAATTATGCTGAGTGAAGAAAGTTAGACCCACACATCCCCCCAAATATCTACTTTGGGATTCCATTTATATCTAATCAGATATACAGGAAGTGCAAAATAAGCTAAAGTGACAGAAAGCAGATCAATCACCAGCAACACTGGGGATGCACTTAGGGCTAATAGATATGTTCATTATCTTGATTGTGGTGATGGTTTCACAGGTATATATTTATGTTGAAATTTTCATCCAAGTGTATACTTAAAGTATTTTCAATTCATACCTCAATAAAGCCATAAAAAAGAAAAACAGCAGTAAATTTTTTTTAATATTTAAAAAATATTTTTGCAATTTTTAAAATATTTTAAACAATATATTATCGGCTTTATACTGTATTTTCCCCTAAGAAATTTCCTCTGCTCTGAACATGGCATTTCTAAGTATCCTGTAAACTATGAACATTAGCTACATCGAGGATGAATACTGATAGTTAATGAAATTAGGTTTAGATAACAGAAATTAAAATGTAGTTTGAAGACTATTCTTTATAACCATCTCTCTGGTATCAAATTCCTTATTAACTTGTTGGGTTGCATCAAAAAAGACTATACAGGGCTTATTTTGTAATTTTTAATCTTAACTGATAAATTGGTGCATTGATAATAGAGTTTTATAAATATCTGCAACTTATGTCACAAAGGGTTAACATAATAGCATTTCTAAAACCAGAGGGAAGAGACCACCAACTAGGAAAAGAAGCAAGTTCACAGACAAATAAGTGAAGATGATGCTTAAATATATGAAAAGATGCCTGACTCCACCCACAAAAAAAAAAAAAAGATGCAAAAGGAAACCACACTGAGATGCTACTCTTCTCAGATAGGAAGATTACATATATTTGACAAAATACTTGGCTTACAAGGTTGTGAGGACACATCACAGTGGGAATGCAAGATTTCCACTAAAAAAGGGAACTGAGCAACATACAGCAAAACCAAATTACAAATGCCTGCTGACCAGGCAATTTCCAAGAATCTAACCCAAAATTAAACTGGCAGAACTATACAAAGATCTGCATAAGACTATTCACTGTAGCACTAAGTTTAATAGGAAAAGACAGGAAACAACCCACATGTCCAGTAATAGCTGACTAGTTGAATACTCTATGGTACATTCACAAAAGAAGGGAATTACAGCTGCAAAAAGGAACAAGGAATATCCCTAGACACTGCTAATGAGAGGTCTCCAAGATACTGTTAGGTGCGAAAGCCAAAATGCAGAACAGTAGGTACGGGGGAGTCTGGGTGGCTCAGTCAGTTAAGCATCTGACTTCATCTCAGGTCATGATCTCACAGTTCAGGAGTTTGAGCCCCGCATTGGGCTGTCTGCTGTCAGCACAGAGCCTGCTTTGGATCCTCCATCTCCCTGTCTCTGTCCCCCTCTCCCACTTGCAGTCTCTCACAAAATAAATCAATACACTTAAAAAAAAAATGCTTACTGATAGGGAGAGGAAGGTAACAGGTTTGTGGGGACAGGGAGAGAAGTCAGACTTCTCTGAATGTACATTGTTTTGTAGACTTGACTTTGGAGCCATATACATGTTTTACATAATCATGAAAAAATTTTTATAAAAACCTGAAAATTTGGGGGCACCTGGCTGGCTCAGTCAGTAGAGCATGCCCCTCTTGATCTCAGGGTTGTGGGTTCAAGCCCCAGGTTGGGTGTAGAGATTGCTTAAAAATAAAATCATAAAAAAAAAAAAAAAAGACCTGAGGGGCGCCTGAGTGGCTCAGTTAAGCATTTTGATTTTGACTCAGGTCATGATCGCACTATCCAGGACATGGAGCCCCACATCAGGTTCTGCACTAACAGTGTGGAGCCTGCTTGAGATTCTCTCTCTCCCTCTTTCCCTGCCCCTCCCCCATCATGCTCTCTCTCAAAATAAACATTTTTTTAAAAACCTGAAAAACTTAGCCCTAAAGAGCATAAGCAAAATGAAACAAATGAACCAGTATATATAACCCCACAGAAACAAATTATTTTCATTGACTTTAAAGTTTTATATCTATTTTTGAGAGAGAGAGAGAGAGAGAGAGAGAGAGAGAGAGAGAGAGAGAGAGAAACAGAATGCAAGCTGGGGAGAGGCAGATAGAGACGGAGACACAGAATCTGAAGCAGGTTCCAGGCTCTGAGCTGTCAGCACAGAGCCCAACGCAGGGCTCAAAACTCACAAACCGTGAGCTCATGACCTGAGCCAAAGTTGGACGCTTAACCAACTGAGCCACCCAGACGGCCCTTAATTTACTTTAAAGCATGGGATATAACCTAACAACAGAAAGAACTGCAAAAGAATGTTACACTTTTCAATAACCATACCATTAGTAATATTGGCATTGTTATTCTGACATAATTATATATATATATAAATAATAAAGTAAATCCTTGTGTTAAGATAATCAGGATCCAAGATTTTTCTTTTTTTTTTTTAATTAGAGACGATGCATGTGCAAGTGGGGGAGGGGGGCAGAAGGAGAGACAGACTGAATCTTAAAGGATTCCTTGATTAGGGTAGAGACTGACAGAGGGCTGGATCCCGCCACCCTGGGATCATGACCTGAGCTGAAACCACGAGTCCTATGCTCAACTGAGTGAGCCACCTAGACGCCCCCCAAGATTCTAAATATGAGGGGAAAAAAAGATACAAACATAAAATTTTAAAAATTAATAGCCACCTAGCTCTAAATTTGAAATATCACTGTAAACTCATGATGTATTTTTACATTAAAAAAAAAAGTTTCCTACATTTGATAATAACGGATAATCATTAACATTCACGGGTGATAATAGCTTTGTAATTACGTTTTTAGGGGCCCTTATCTTTTAGACAAATATGAGAATAATTATTATATAAAATGACCTCCTCTACGGGATTGACGAAAGAAATAACCAGAGAAATAGGTGAAGACACTGCCCATTTCAACTGTTTGATGGACACGTGGGGTTCATTACACTACTTTGTCTACCTTTGCCTATCTTTGGAAGTTTCTATAATAAAAAGCTAAAAGGAAAAAGGAAAGAGGAAAGGGTGTCACTGTTGAGGGACTCTCTGTCCCCTCCTCCTTAATTTTTCTTCCCATCCCTGCCTGAAGTTAGGGAGTCCTACTCCCAACCCAGGGTCGCTTATCCGAAAAGGCGAGATGGCCAACTCTTCCTCCGGCTCCCCAACCGCTCCTCCAAGAAAGCCCTCACCGTTCTAGTTTTTCTAGAACACGACTAAGCATTCCAGCCGTGGCTGTCTCAGCCTCCTCTCCCGGGAGTTGCTACCGCACCGTGCAACGCCCTCACGGACCGAGGCTTCACGCCCCCCCCCCCGCCGCCCCCAAAAAGTCCGTGAACAGCAGTGCAAGTGGTTGAGGAGGCGGTCACTGTCACACGTGACGACCACCGCTAGGTCCTCGGCGGGTCCCAGGGCACAGCAACGAGGAGGCACGTTCAGAGGGGGTGGCACCCGGTTAGGAGCGGAAAAGGAACCCGCCTGGACACAAGCCTGAAACCCGACTCTACAGGCACTAGGTGGCCCGTGGGTCCGATGCTCGGAAGCTTCACTAGAACTTTCCACAGGACCGCCGGAAGTGCGGTAAACGCGAGGCCGGAGCGCGGTGTGGCCTCTCTAGGCGCGCGGGAGATCTCGCCTCTCGGTGGCTCCGCAGAAAGCGGCCTCGCTGTCAGTCAGGAAAATGGCGCCGGCGGGGAAGGCGGGGACGACTGGGAGGTGTCCGCTCCAGGACTGGTGACCGGGGGCGTGGGCGGGGACTGAGGAGGCGGGGCCCCCAGGGATTGGCGGATGCGCAGACCAGGCGGGGCGTCCCCTTTGTCTGAGTGCGTTGCGGGCGTCCGTCCCTTCGCGCGTGAGGCTGCGGCGTGGAAGGTGAGTTGGAGGTGCGCGTGGGCACTGGCGCCCGGGCCCTTCTGCCAGCGCGCGCGCTGGAGCCGGGTCGTCCTCACGGACAGGGCACTTCCCCGCGGGCACGCTCCGCTTCCGCCCCTCCTGCCGGGTTCCTCCTGCGGGCGAGCGGTGGGCTCCTTCCCCTCCTCGGACCCCATTCTGAGCCCCCTCTCCCCCAGCGTTTTGCCGCATCCCAGTCCTCTCTCCGCTCCTCACACCCGGGCTTCTCCCGACCTCCGCCCCTCGGCCCCTGCCACGCCCCAGAACCCTCTCCCCTTACCCTTGACACACACCAGGCTGCCTGCGACCCAGTCTCCGGGCCCTCAGCCCTCCGGCCCTGCCACGCCCGGAATCCCCCCCCCACCCCCCCGCTCCAGGCCCTGAGACACCTCACCGCCCCCCTCCGACCCTCCCGGGCCCCCTCCCCCGCGGACGGCGAGCGCTGGCAGGAGGTGCAGGTTTGCGGCGCGGCCGCGGCGAAGAGAACGGCGGCGCGATTGCCCCGGGAAGGGTGGTCAGCGACCCGCGAGTCCCCGGCTCGCTCAAGGTCTCCCCAAAATACAGAACCAGAGGCTGAGAAGCCCATCCGGACCCCGCGGCGGCAGGAGCGCCTGTGCCGTTCGCAGTAAGCCGTTTCTCCGCGTCCGAACGGCGTTGGTATCTCGTTGGCTCAAAGTACTTTCCTAATTTTACATCCTTTCTCCATGTTTCTATCCGTGCTCTTCTCCTTACTACCTTGTAAGAGCCCCTTTTTAGTGAACGAGACCAACCTTTTCTAACATGGTTTGCAAATATTTCCCTAGTTTATTATTTGCTTTTTAAGATTTCAGTAGAAAATAACATGCATTTTTTAAAATGTTAACGTGTGAGAAAAATAGAAAAACTGGAAATCGTCGTTGGGAACAGCCTGCCAGTGTGCGCAGAGGCAGCACTGGCTGGTTTCCTTTGTACCCTTTCTGGATTTTGCGTGCGCTGTTTTCTGTTATTCACCTAAAAGGGAAGCTCGGGGGGCAGAGGGGTGGCCATGCTCTAACGGTCGATACTTGTTAGATTTTTCGCTTGCAAACTGTCTTCGTGGCGGTGCGTTCCGTCGGTTTTGTACACCCGGTGTTGTGCAGGGTGGACTCGGAGGCGGAGTGAGGGGGAGGCTGGGGCCTTAAGACCGCCCGCCCCGCATTGTTGTCACATGAATGTTTTAATTTCCGTTCCCCGATGACTGGTGAGGTTGAAACTCTTCGTGTGCCTTTGTATTTCCTTTTTTGTTTTCCTTTGTATTTCCTTTGTGATCTGCCAGCTCATACTCTTTTCCGTATATGTTGAAAACACTCTTCACAAACTGACATTTGACTCCAGTTATGGTGCTTTGTTCTGGTTTGGGGTTTTTTGAAGAGATTTCAAGTTTTTAATCGTAACATATTTACTCCGAAGGCTTTTGAGCTTCGCTGTCTTAAAAGACTTTCCCCACGCCAAGATTATTTTTAAAATAGACTCTTGTTTTTCTCTGGTACTTGTGCAATGCTGGATCCATCTGGAATTTATTTTGGTGTGGGGTGAGTTGGGAATCCAGCTTCATTTTTTTCCTTCTATGCTATTTCTAACACTACCTACTGAATAATTCATCTTTCCATTGATTTGGAAAACCAACTTTGTCATGCATTAAATTCTTACATGTCTTTGGGCCCATTCTGGAATTTGGTGGCTTTGATGTGCATAAGGTATTAATTTTCATGCAGCAAATGTGGGAGTCTCTGCCCAGCAGGTTTCTGCTTTTGCTAGTTTGCTTAGAACAGCCCTTCCCACCTAAAATAATACAAATGTATCTATACTTGTATTCAAGTCCTTAAAATGTGATCTAAAATTTCAACTCTTACTCATTAGTTAGCCTAGTGGATTTATTAGACTGAGATGATCTAATTTTTTCTGGCCAATTTTTTTTGTTTGTTTAAATCTCTTTGCCTCCCTCTACTTTCTGGGAGATTTGTTGAATTTTATGTAAAGGCTTAATTTTGCTTTTCCTAAAGCATTTAAAAAATTTTGTCTTCGCACCATTTATTGAATCATCTTTCCTGAGCAATTTGAATTGTCTCATCTATTCTCCATTTGTTTATACAGACTTGGCCCTGCTCTGCCCCGTTCGGTAGCCACTGCTTTTCCTCCAGGCCCACCGGTTCTAGGCACCTTGGTTTTGTGGATACGGTGGGCAGAATTAACATCACATTCTAAAGTTCATTTTAAGCTTGTTCCTTGTTGCCATTTACGAACAGAATTTTCCCCCCTATACGTTTTCTGACTAGGTGTTGCCGGTGTATAAGAAAGCTGTTGGTTTGGATGCTTGATCATTCCCTATGGAAGATTGCAGGGTTGTGCTTTGTGTTCGCAAATGGCTCGGAGCTGCCCTTTGTGAAGATGCTTCCACCGTGGAGGTGGGGCAGGGCATTCCACCAGGAAAGCCTGTGGGTGAGGATGGTGAGGACTGAGGGAAGAAGATCCTGGGAGCCTCTCACCCCAGACCACGCACGTCTGGTATGCCCATGCTAGCCTGTCACTGTGTGCGAGCTCTTTGGACAGACATGCGTGTTCTTTTACATCAGATCTATCAGGGATTCCAACAAGGGTGATAAGTTCCTAAAGCTTAGCTTACAAAACAAAACAATAATAGTAAACTTTAAACTCTAAGCTCTTTGCATCTCTGCAGCCCCTTCTTTAGTTCCTGTCCATGTAGCTGGCTGCTCAGTCATCATGAGAGCTAGATTCTGTTTGGCTGAGTGTCTCACTGCAGTGTGGCTTCTGTCCCATTAAGCATCCAGGGCTGCTGAGAACATGGATCTGTTCTGGTTTTGTTTGGGTTATTCCCTGAGGAGATTTCCAAAAATGGAATTCCTGCATCTGAAGAATGACTGTGATTGGTGGATGGACCGTGCTCTTTGTGCTTGCCCCTTTGTGGGGGTGGCATGGCCTTGCTCACAGTCTGTTTGGGGACTCAGTGGTGGTGATTCTGGCTTGGGGGAGTCATCCAAACAGGCCTTGTCGTGCCCACCTGTTCTCTCTTCTTGCCTAAACTGTTTTTCTCACAGAGCATCTCACAGGGCATCAGAATCATGGAGGTCAGGGTTGGGGAGAGGGCGGCTTGTTAAAAGCCAGTTTGGGTACCCTGGATGACTCTGTTTTCCTGCCTGACAGTTGTTGGTTTTGAGATGCACAGTGTTTTGTACGTCTTTGCTTGAAGTCACAGGCTTGTTCAAAATTAGTATCACTTCTTGTGTTTATTTCGTTCTTTTTTTTTTTTTTTTTTTTTTTTTTTAATCAGAATACAGCCGGGGCGCCTGGGTGGCTCAGTCGGCTGAGCATCCAACTTTGGCTCAGGTCGTGATCTCGCGGTCCGTGAGTTTGAGCCCCGCGTCGGGCTCTGTGCTGACAGGTTGGAGCCTGCTTCAGATTCTGTGTCTCCCTCTGTCTTGCCCCTCCTCTGCTGATGCGCTCTCTCTCTGTCAGAAATAAATAAACATTAAAAAAATTTTTTTAAAAACAAAAGAATACAGTCATCTTAGTTCCTTGGGCTTCCAGAGCAAATTACTGTAGACTGGGTAGCCTATAAAACAACAGACATTTCTCAAAGTTCTGGAGGCTGGAAGTCCAAATTAGGGTGCCAGCATGGTCAGGCGAAGGCCCCCTTCAGGTTGCAGACTTCTTGCTGTGCTGTGACCTCACGTGGTGGAAGGAGTGAGAAAGCTCTGTGGGAGTCTCTTCTTACAAGGGCGACTCCAGACTCCTGACCTAAGCACTTCCCAAAGGCCTCACCTCCTACCACCATCCTACTGGGCATTAGGATTTCACCATATGAATGTTGAAAGGACACAAATCTTCAGATCGTTGTAAAAATACTGTGTGATAGTATAACACATACTATGTGGTATGCTTTTTTTTTTTTTAACTTGGTAATGTGTGAAGGTCATCTAGGTAGAGATCCTTTGTTTTTGTGCTTTTCTAGGACTCCCCCCCGCCAGGTAGGAATCTTTTCCTTTGCCCTCTCCACCCACCTCTGTTTCTCACTCGTGTTGACAGCCTGGTTGTTTGGAGTTAGTCTAATCGAATGAGATAACACTTGGTCCAGCGGCATCTGACTCTGCGCCCAGTGGTTCTGAGCACTGTCTCCTCTTGAGGCCCACAGAGGAGGGATGTGATCTTCCTGTTTTACGGGTGAGGACAAAGCACACACATACCCTTCATGGCCCTGGAGTCATTGTTTCTGAAAGAGGAACATTTTGGACATGCTCTCTGTGTCCCACGGTGTCATTTCCCTGTCGTCTATCTAGCACAACCTAAATCTTTCTCTTAGTGGGTCTGTGACCTGTGTGTGGAAGGACTGTGGGTTGGCAGTCACACCATCCTCATCCATTCCAGCGGAGTTCCCACTGTCTAATGGCATGTCTGGTTCATCTACATAACTGTTAGGTGGCTTTTCTGAGACAGGGTGTAGAGTATGGTGTCGTCGATTTTTTAATTTCATTCACTTACTCAGCAAACATTGGCCTGATGGCTGCTTTGCTGAGACAGGAAGGGAGAAGGAGGACTGGGCAAGGCAGAGGCCCTCAAGATAAGGGGTCAGGAAGGGCCTCAATGAGAAGGTGATGTGGCCAAGCACCAGCTAAAGGGAGGGAGCCTCCCTGGCAGAGGGGAGGTTCAAGCAGGGTTCTGAGCAGCCTCATAGCCATAGAGGGGCCAGGAAGTTAGTTGAAGCCAAGGACAGTCGCTATTCCCATGGAAGGCAGATGCATGACCCTGCTGTAACAGGGCCAGGTTCTGGGTGCACTAGGAGAGTGGATTTGGAGTAGACTGTGAAAGAATGAGGAGGAAAGGTAGTTTCAGGATCGGGTCTTGGGTAGAGGTGCCCAGACCAAGCTGGGGGCAGAAATAGGAGCCTAGTGTTAGATGTTAAGTATCTGAGATGCCAAAGAACATCACCATGAAGATGTTGAGTTGGAGGGAAGGGGATTGCCAGTTCAGCTGCACCAAAAAGGAGACCCTAGGCTCCACTGAACATTCAGGCTCGTAGGATAACCATGGCCAGTGCCAGATATGTGCAGGATGTGGGGCAGGAAGAAGCACGGGCAGGAGCAGGAGTTGGTCTGGCTTAAGGCCTTATGGCCACATGTGGCACATGCCTCCTGTGTCATCTGTACCCACTGGGAAGGCCCTGAATGAGGTTCCTATTGGTGTTTATCGTTGGATCCTGGCCTAGTTGCAGTGGGGCCATAGTGCCAATGACTACTTCTGCCAGGTTCCCATAGGACCAGAGCTGTATTATACATGAAGGTCAAATTCTCAAACAGGTGAGGATGGCTGGAGGCCTTGGCTGAGGGAGCAATGTCCAGGAGACTTGGTAGAGACCAACTTGCAGGAGCACAAGAGACCAGTGTCATCCTGTCAACAGGGGGCAAGGATCTGACCACATGGAAGTCATGGGAGACCCTGACCAGGGCCACTTTCTGGTGGGGTGGGGGTACGGAGACCTCTCATGGAGAGGTATCTGGACGAGACCATAGGGAAGATGACTGACAATGAGAGATGGCAAGTCTGTGAGCTGGTCGAGTGGATGTGGGTGTTGGATACACTGCCAAGAGGGCAGGAGGTGGAGTGGGTGGTGGAAATGGCTTCCTCATCTTTGTTCTGAGATCTGGTGAGGCAGGCCCACCCTGCCTCACACCCATTTTTTTCAAATTTTATTCTTAATCTATTATCCACCATCTATCGTTCATGTGAATTCAAGGTAGTTTTACTCCTTTAAAAGGCACCTGTTGGAATCCTAATTAGAGTTGCACTGACACAAGCACACACAGATTTGGGGGGAATGGACATTCTTGGTGAATAAGTCTACCATTGTGTTCCGCAGAGGCAGCTGCAGTTGGGAGTTCAGGATTTGTATTCCCAAAAGTTGTCCATGCAAACTTACACATACATCTGATATTCTACAAAGAAACCAAACAAACAGATGAAGCACCCTGTTTGTTGAGGTACCTGCTGAGCTGCATGCATGAGAAGGTTGATCACCATCTTGTACCATTTTTCCTAGAGTGATCTGCCCACTTGGCTTCTGTGTCCCTGTTACAGACACCCTTTGGCACTCCAAAAGATGTGAACCCCATTCCCCCATTAGGAGAGCCTTTGGTCCCCCTTTTTTTTCCCCCGTATTTTGAGTATGATAGACATCTCAGCTTAATTTAGCCTGATAAGCCCCCAGAACCCGCTCACCCCCAGGCCTCCACATCAGGTGTTCAGACCAAATCCCTGGGTGACTCTGTACTTAGTCCTCCAAAATCAACCATTTGTCCTGCCTCCGTTCCCAGTCCCTGGTGGAGCCACCACCAGGCTGATGACCCCCGCCTCAGTGGAGCATCAGGGCAACTGGGGCACAACCACATGAGACTGAGGCGTCAGTGGGGCCACAGGAGTTACGGTCAAGCCAAGCATGCCAGACCTGGGGTGAGGCCCCCACAGGAGTGTGGACCTTGAGGAAAGCCTGTCTTCACTGGGAGATTGTCTGTGGAGGCAGCCTGGCCTGGCACCCACACCAGACCTGATGAACATTTCACACCTATGTGAATGCTCTGGAATGGGCCCTTGTGCCTAGACTGTGGGCCTGAGCAGGTGCCTCAGAGTCCTTGCTAGCTCCCTAGCTGATCATAAAGACCCCAGGTCTGGAGAGCAAAACCTTGTGGCTGGGCCCATGGGAAGAGTTCACAGTGGGGGCTGGACTCCCTCAGAACTCAAGGGTCTGTGGGGGCAAGGGTGGGCCCCTCATGTGCTCCCTCCTCTTCCTCAGCCCCACAGGCTCCTCTGACTTCCACCTTCCTTGGAAACCTCAAGGGATCACGCGATGGCAGCAGCCAGGCTCCTACCACCACCAGCAGGACCCCAAGTGAGCTGCCTCCAGGGCCTTTGTTGCACCCCTGGGTTTCCTCACAACCCTCCCATGCCCGGGGTTCTGGGTGACAGCCTGAGTGTCACTGTATCTCCTGAACAATGTGGCCCCTTCCTGATGCCACCCATCTGCTCGCATGTGTTTCCCCTCCCCCCTGACCCAGGGCATCTCCACTCCCCCCACCCACATTGCTCCATCTCAGACATGGAGACTCAATCCAATCTTCAGCAACCCCTGTCATTCCAGGCCAAGGTGACCTTTGAGGATGTGGCTGTGCTCCTCTCCCAGGAGGAGTGGGACCGCCTGGGCCCTGCTCAGCGGGGCCTCTACCGACACGTGATGATGGAGACTTATGGCAACGTGGTGTCACTGGGTATGGCCCCTCAGCAGGCGTCTTCTGTGTCTCTGTGCTTGGCCAAGGGCAGGGACCTGGGGTGGGGGGTTTGGGGTTGCCTCCAGGTGTTACAGCTCTAGAGGGACATCACACCTGTCTGTCTCATGCCTACAGGTCACTCAGGTGGGGTAGGGGTGTTCACAGATGTTGTGCTGACAAAAGGCCTTCCTTCCCCATGAGCAGGACTTCCAGGATCAAAGCCCAATGTGATCTGTCAGCTGGAGCGAGGAGAAGAGCCATGGGTCCTGGATGGGCAAGGGGCTGAGGAGACTGGGGGCTTGGGCATTGGCCATTCAGGTGAGTGAAGGGAGCTGGCCCTCCTTCAGTTGGACTGATCAGCTCCTGGCAGCTGTGCACACTGACAGGTGACAGACAGCAAGAGTAGCTTCCACCTGGGGCCTCTTCTGCCCGAGGAGCCTGTGGTCTTAACTCTGTGAATTGCACTTACCTGCTGTAACAGCCAGTGGAGGAAGTTCCTGCTCTTTTTTTTTTTTTTTTTTTAATGTTTGTTTATTTTTGAGAGAGAGAGAGAAATAGAGTACAAGCAGGGTACGGACAGAGAGAGAGGGAGACACAGAATCCTAAGTAGGCTCCAGGCTCTGAGCTATCAGCACAGAGCCCACCACGGGGCTCGGACTCACAAGCTGTGAGATCATGACCTGAGCTGAAGTCGATCACTTAACCCAGTAAGCCACCCAGCTGCCCCAGGAGTTCCTACTCTTAAAAACTGTTTTGTTCTCTCTTAATTCTCTTTTCTTTTTGCAGATAACTCCAAACGTGACCACATGGCAGCTTGTAGGCAGCAAGACAGTTCACCCTGTCCATGGGGTAGGTGTATGTCTTATCTTTTTAACCCAGTACAATCCCTGAAGGTGTTAATGCTGATGGTTCACCAGAATGTAAAGAAATTCCTGGGGTTCTCTGATGCAGAATGTATGCTCTTGTTATACAATACATACACTCTATACAAAATCATGGAGAGGGGTTTTTTTTTTTTTTTCCACGTTTTTATTTATTTTTTTTTTGGGACAGAGAGAGACAGAGCATGAACGGGGGAGGGGCAGAGAGAGAGGGAGACACAGAATTGGAAACAGGCTCCAGGCTCTGAGCCATCAGCCCAGAGCCTGACGCGGGGCTTGAACTCACGGACCGCGAGATCGTGACCTGGCTGAAGTCGGACGCTTAACCGACTATGCCACCCAGGCGCCCCGAGAGGGGTTTTTTAAATTAAAAATTTGTTTCAGTGGAATTTTTTTTTCCTTTGTTTTGTCCAATGTAAAACATTCTTCCTAGTCTGTACTTGAAACAACAGCTGAAGCTGTATTGTTCTGAAAGTGAGGGCTCTGCTCTTCCAAGTTTGGTCATGTGTTGCTTTTATGCCATGGATGATTGAATAACCTTTTGTACAATTATTTATTAAAGTCATTTTGCTCATCTCGTTACTTTGGCATCAGGAAAGACACTACCTATTTAGGAAGCTTCAAACAATAGAAGAAACACTTTTCAATGGAAATGGGTAATTATTTCTTTGGCTTGCTAACTTTATGAAGATGAGGCTTCTTAAGTAAAAAAAAAAAAAAAAAAAAAAAAAAAAAACTAAACCATGTGTTCTCCAGTTTAAAAAACATATAGTATAACTTTTAAAAAATGAGATGTGTAAAAATTTTATTGGCCATAAACCCAGATTTTTTAAATGAAGAACTTATTGGTATTGCCATTTTTCAAAACAGTGTATACACTTAATAATTGCTCTGAAGAGAATTTAAAAAATGCAGAAATATCAAATAAGAAAAGTGGGCACAAAACTTGAACAAGTTCTGATAGAGGAGGAAATCAAAGGGCTAATAAATGTGAGAACATGCTCAGCCTCATTATTTATCAGTGACATGGAAATTAAAACTGCTGTGATATACCATGTTAGACCTTCAGTATCAAAAAAAAATAGATCTGACATTATCAAGTTTGGTTGAGAATATAAAGCAGCTAATGATGATGTAAACGTGCACATTCACTTTGGAAACCAGTGTGCCATTATCAAATGAAGTTGAAAATATGGATCCCTATGGCAGATGTTCCACTCTTAAGTGTACAGTAAGAACGTTTGTGTGTAAACCCCAAGAAACATGTACAAGAATCTTCAAAGAAGCATGTTTCAAGATAGAAAAATCTGGAAACGACCCAGGTGTTCATCAGCAGTAGACTAGACAGATAAATAAGCTATGGTGTTGTAATAGAACAGAATGTACTGTAGTGAAAGGGATTTGATAACTGTTGTAGAACAATATAACGAATCAGGAACACAGTGTTGAGAGGCAATTAAGTTGCAGAACACCAGGTAACACAAAATTCTAGAAATCTCAGAAATATGCCTAATTAAGTTATTGGTTAGAGATCCAACCTTTAATATAAAACTATTAAAAAACCCAGCAGCAACAAGGGCTTCTACTTCCAGCCAAGATGGAGTAAACAGAGATGGTAGTTACCCTCTCACTTGAAACAGCTGAAAAACTGGACAATGTATATGAAACCTCGGCTCTCAAGATGTTGGACATCATTCTCTCAGTGGAAGTCAGTCAGTGAAGGAAAGTAATTCCCAAAAGACAGGAAACAAAGGGATGATCCCTACAATTGTCCCAGCTCACCACTCGGAGAAGATCCCAGTGTAAGGAGGGGAACCCTGGCAGAGCCCAGTGGTGTCCCAGACTTGAGGACATTATTGCCAGGAGTCCAGAGATGCCAGGGAGGCCAGAAGTCCCACAGGGGAGTCTGTGTGACAAAGAATTCTGGAGATCTGCAGGAAGACTTCCTGAGTATTAGCAAGGAAATCCAAAGCCAGGAAAGAGCTGCCTCTTTAGAAGGAGTAGTAGCTGTGGTAACCAGGATTTAAGATGGTCCTCATAATAGAATGAATGTTTGTGCCCCTCCCCCATTCATATGTTGAAGCCCTGACCCCCAGTGTGAATGTATTGGTGATGGAGGCTTTATGGAAGTAATTAAGTGACCTCATAAGGGTAGGACCTTGATTTGCTATGATTAGTGTTCTTAGAAGAGGAAGAGAGACCGGAGCTCTCTTTCTCAGCACAGGACCTGCCCTGCCTGCATAATCCTCAAGATTGTGAATGTGGATTTTATTCTCGTGATTATGTTACGTTAAGCTTTTGCCTTTAAGGAATGGAGAACTCTTTAAATCGGGGTCTGGGGGGTCTGGGGGTTGGAGACCGAAGCCAGATTCAAAGAATGGGAAGAAGGATTTGATGCACCATTGCTGCCTTGAAGGTGGAGGGGGCCACATGGCAAGGAATGCAGGTAGCAATCAGGAGGTGAGGGTGGCAAAGGAAACAGTCCTCTTAGTCCTGTAGCTACAAGGGGCTAAATTTTGACAACAGTAAGAATGAACTTTGAAGTGCATTTACTCCCTGAGCCTCCACGTGAGTATTCAGACTAACACTTTATTTTTCAGCCTTGTGATACACTGAGCAGAGAACCCATATGGAATTCTAGCCTGCAGAGCTATAGGCTAGTAAATACAGTGCCCAATGCTCACATAAGGCTGGGAATGCTATCTGTTCCCAACAGCAAGAGTGGGAAACTTGTAACTCACAGGGAATCCTTAATTAGAGAACTAACGTGTGTGTGTGTGTGTGTGTGTGTGTGTGTTGGGGGGGGTGGGGGGAGGGCTGGTGAAAGAGCCCTAAGCACTATTCTGTTCTGGTCTAACAAAGTTCAAAGGCAAGAACCATACATGCAACTTCCAAGTAACTTAACCAAGAATACTTAAGTTTGAGACAATTTCTAGAAATAAAAAATATCCAACATGAAGCAAGGTAAAATCCATAATATCTGGCATTAATAAAAAATTATCAAGCATTCAAAGAAGTAAGAAAACAACCATAATTAGAAGAAAAAACAGTCCTGTTAAACGGACCAGAAGTGACATCAGTGATAGAATTGGAAGACCAGGAGGAGTGCCTGGGTGGCTCAGTCTGTTAGGCATCTGACTTAGACTCAGGTCATGATCCCATGGTCAGTGAGTTCGAGCCCCGCTTTGGGCTGTGTGCTAACAGCTCAGAACCTGGAGCCTACTTTGGTTTCTATCTCTCTCTCTCTCTCTCTCTTTCTCTCTTTCTCTCTGCCCCTCCCCTGCTCACATGCTATCTTCTCAAAAATAAATATTAAAAAAATAAAAAGATTTGGAAGACCAGGACATGAAAACAAAATAAATTTATTCTGTATGTTCAAGGACTAGAGGGAATATTCAGCATGTTAAGTAGAGTCTTGGAAGATACATGAAAGGCCCAGTTCTGATCTCTAGAGATGAAAACAATGCATGAGATGAAGAGTTTACTGGGTAAAATTAGTGACAGGTTAGATATTGCATAAGAAAGGATTAGTGAAAACAAAAATCCTAGAAACTACTGAAAAGGAAAAGGAAGGAAAAAAAGACCACAGGACATTAGTGAGCTGTGGGACAATCTGAAATTGCCTAATATATCTAGCTGAAGCCAATAAAGCAGAGGTGGGAGCATCAGAAAAAATATTCTAGGAAATGATGGTTGAAAACTTTCCAAATGTGATGAAAACCATAAACTCACAGATCTAAGAAACTCCAATGAACCCCTTACATAATAAACTTGAATAAAATCACTAAGCTATATCATAATCAAAAGAAGTGTTAAAGCTAAGAAGCCGGGGGCACCTGGGTGGCTCAGTCGGTTGGGCGGCCGACTTCGGCTCAGGTTGTGATCTCGCGGTCCGTGAGTTCAAGCCCCGCGTCGGGCTCTGTGCTGACAGCTCAGAGCCTGGAGCCTGTTTCAGATTCTGTGTCTCCCTCTCTCTCTGACCTTCCCCCATTCATGCTCTGTCTCTCTCTGTCTCAAAAATGAATAAACGTTAAAAAAAAAATTTAAAAAGCTAAGAAGCCAACAAAGGAGATAAGATAGAATCATGAGAAGTAACTTAATTTTTTTAAAGGGAGAAAGAAGAGAGAACAAAGAACAGATGGCTAGTGGCTGCCTTAGGGTTCACAATGTACATCTCCAAACATTCAAAGAATGCAAACACCATTTCATATGTGTTAGAAGACTGTTGGGGTAGCATACTTGTTTATTGGTCTGTTCAGGCTGCCATAACCAAGCCATGCCATGGGTTGAGTGACTTAAACATGAAAAATTTCATTCTCACAGTTCCCTAGGCTGGAGGTCCAAGACAAGAGTGAGTTGGGGCGCCCGGGTGGCTCAGTCGGTTAAGCGTCCGACTTCGGCTCAGGTCATGATCTCGCGGTCCGTGAGTTCAAGCCCCGCATCGGGCTCTGTGCTGACTGCTCAGAGCCTGGAGCCTGTTTCCGATTCTGTGTCTGCCCCTCCCCCGTTCATGCTCTGTCTCTCTCTGTCTCCAAAATAAATAAACGCTAAAAAATTTAAAAAAAAAAAAAAAAAAAAGTGAGACTTTGGTGAGGGCTCTATTCCTGGCTTGCGGTATGGCCACTTTCTGTGTGTTCACATGGCCTCTGTGTGCTTGTGGGGGGAAAGTGAGTAAGCTCACTGAGGTCTTTTCTTAGAGGGCAGTGATGCCATCATGGGGGCCCCACCCTTGTGACCTCATCTAACTCTCAATTACCTCCCAAAGTCCCCACCACCAAATACCATCACATTGGGGGTTAGGGCTTCAACATGTGAATTTGCGGGGAGAGACACAAACATTTGCTCCATTACAACTATTTTTTTCAGGTTTATTTAAGTAATCTCTACACTCAACGTGGTGCTTGAAGTCATGACCCCACGAGTAAGAGTCCCATGCTCTTCCAACTGAGCCAGCCAGGTGCTCTAGTGTGTAATCATTTTTGCTTTGGACAATTCTCTTAGAGTGATTTAGAAAACCGTTTTACATAGTCTTTTATATTTACCTTCATTTTAACCATTTCCAAAAGCCTTCATTTCTTGTATAAATCCAGCTTTGTCGGGTATATTTCTGCAGCCTGAAGAATTCCCTGTAACATTAGTTTGGATTTGATTGTTGGATGTTCTCTCCATTGGTGCTTGTAAATTGACTTGTTTTTTCTTTTTCTGCCCTTCAAGGGTGTCAGTCCATTGTTTTCGGACTGGTTTCTGATGAGGAGTCTACTGTAATTCTTACATTTGTTCCTCTGTGTTGTGTTTTTCCTCTACCTCTAAGATGTTCTCTTTGGTTTTTGGCAGTTTGAATATGATGTATCTAGTCAGGTTTTTTTCTTTTTCTTTTATTTTTAATGTTATTTTTGAGGGAGACAGAGACAGAGCATGAGCGGGAGAGGGGCAGAGAGAGAGGGAGACACAGAATCCAAAGCAGGCTCCAGGCTCTGAGCTGTCAGTACAAAGCCTGATGTGGGGCTCAAACTTACAGACCTGTGAGATCATGACCTGAGGCGAAGTCATATGCTCAACTGACTGAGCCACCCAGGCGCCCCTCTAGTTGGTATTTTAAAAACATGTTTGTAGGGCGCCTGGGTGGCAGAGTTGATTGAGCATTCCACTCTTGATTGCGGCTCAGGTCATGATCCCAGGGCTTGGGAATTGAGCCCCATGGCAGCATGGAGCCTGCTTAAGATTTTCTTTCTCTCTCTTCTCCTCCCCCTACCTGTCTCCCCCACTTGCACTTGCGCCCTCTCTCTCTCTCTCATATTAAAAACAAAACAAAATGTGTGACACTAATATCTTGAATCTGTGTTATGATGTCTTCCGTTATTTTTAGGAAAATCTCAGCCATTATCTTTTCAGATATTTTTACTTCCCTGTTCTCTTTCTCTTCTGCAATTCCAACTACATGTAGGTTAGGCCATTTGATACTGATCCATATCAATTTTATTTTTATGTTTCATACATTTTTGTCCTTGTGTTTCTTTTTGGGTAATTTCTGTTGACCTATTTTCAAGCCCACTGGTCTTTTCCTCATCTGGGTTGAGTCTGCAATGAGCCTATCAGAGGCGTTCATATGTTGCTATATTTTCTACATCCAGCATTTCCAGTCCTTTCTTACAGAATCTATCTGCTGAGGTTCCCCATCTGATCATTCACATTGTTCAACGTATGGGTCATCTCTAATTCTGGTCCTGTTGGTCACTTAGTCTCTTGACTCTGTGTGTGTGTACACACAAGCAGTCTTTTTCCTTTCTCTTGGGTGTCTTATAATATTTTATTGAATGTCAGCTATCATTAATTAAGACAGGAGATACAGAAGTAAATAGTATATCTGTCTGGGAACATAGCCCCTCCTACTAGGTGGTTAGTGTGAAAGCCTGAGTCAGGAGTTTGGCTGGGTTCTGTTCCCATAGTTGCCTTCAGTATACCACTGGATTCCCGTTCTTCTGGCATTTCCTTGTGCATAGGGTGGGGACTTTCAGTCTTCCAGGTGTGCCTGCAAGAGAGGGTTTTCCTCTGTGCTCTGGCCACCAGCACCCCCCACCCCCAGCAGAAGTCTTCTGTTGCTTGTTACTCAGTGCTTGCTGGCCTTTTCGATAGGAGCAGGAGGAGATGACCGCGTGCTCCACTGTTCTGATCATCCTCGATTTTAGGCAGGTGTTGTATTCTTGGGTCACAGCCCTTCCCCTAGTTGAAGCAGACTTCTCAATGTCTGGGCTCATGATCATTTTCCTGCCCCTCCCTCAGGGGTAAAGGGTAGTTTTCCCTTCCCAGCCATTGGGATGTTTGTGCCCTAGAATGAGAAGTTTGCTTTCCTTTGCCCAGTGACTTGCAGCTTTCATTCTGTCGAGGAGAAGGGTTCAGGTGGGTGCTTGTGCTCTCCTCTTGCAGTCCTGAGCCACCAAAGGAGGCTTCCTCTGGATCTAGCCCCTAGGGGGAAGACCATGGACATGACCCCTGTGTCCAGAATGCTGCTGAATCTGGGGTGGGTGTGGAGAGCAGGTTAATCTAGCCTGGAGTGGGACCCCAGCCTCTACAAGGCCCCTCACACTTGGGAATCTCCCAACTTCCCACTCCTGCCTCTTCTCAGATGACCCTCTGCTGAGGGTTTGCTTCAGTCTGGCTGCTACCAACTTCTACAAGAAGTATTAACATTTGGTATGTCTTTGTCCCTCCAAGGTAACCATTCCTTGTCTGTCAAAAGGCAACATAAATTAAAACAAGTGTATTTTATTTATTTAATTTCTTGTAGTCCTAATTTTTTTTGTAAGTTTATTTTTGAGAGAGAGAGAGAGAGAGAGACCGCATGAGCAGGGGAGAGGCAGAGGAAGAGGGAGACAGAATCTTAAGCAGACTCCATGCCCAGCGCAGAGCCTGACATGGGACTTGATCTCATGATCATGAAATAGTGACCTGAGCCGAAATCAAGAGTTTGACGCTGAACCAGTTGAGCCACCCAGGCACCCCAAGCATATTTAATTTATGGGCCACCTTGGCCCAAATCTTTTTCTAAACATCAGTCAGAAGTCGTTTTAGAAGGTCCCTTGGCTTGGGGTACCAGGTGACCCACTATATAGCATATGTCTTCCCAGACCAAGTTAGGAACTTACTAAAAAGTGAAGCTTATATCTCAGTAATGCTGTTACCAGCAAGGTGGGGGACTTATTGGACTTGAAAATATCCTTATTACAGATAGGACACAATTGGAAAATCATTGCTGGTCCACATCATTTCTGGTAAAGAACCCCGGAATGAAGCATACTTGCCACCAGATTCAGGTAGGGAAGGACTTACACAGGCCCCTGTCTTGGAAACTACTACCTTTGTAGGTCTTTGAACCTGAAGGAACATTGCAAAATATGGTTCCCTAAGCTGAGAATACCCAGTTCTTACCCACATGAACCAGTGAAAAAGTTATTCCACCTCCCCTGGAGAGAAGGGAGAGCCAAGAAGCAGTTCATATGCACACTTGGATGCCATCCTAGCTCAGGATCTCTGGGTACAGCTAGGTTGGCATTTGTAAATTTCCCCTCAAGGCTGCCCTCCTCCCCCCCCCCCCCCAACCAGTACCTGTCATAGACCTTGAGTACGCCTTTGAGAGAGAGAATTCCCTCAGATCTTCCCCTGCCCAGAGGGATTCTTACTCTGAAATTCCATTCAAGTGCAGCAGTCTAACGCTGTTCCTGGCAGAGGTCTTTGGGAAGCTGGGGTGGCAGCATGGTGTGAGGAGCTGGCCTCCTAAACTGCAGGGTTGAAATTGGATTGGGCACTTGAGAGTCCACAAGGAGGCCTGGCTGCTCTCATGCAGAGTCAGCTCTTGCTTATGGGCCTGACACCCTGTTGAACGTCCTTGATGAAGATCACTCCATGAGCGCACCCCATCCTCCCACAGCATCCCTGTACACCCCTGAGAAGTTTTGGTCTTTGAGTGGCATCTTGTCATCTCAACGGTTTGGTTTCCAAGATTTAAGAAACCTGTTCTCAAGGGCACCTGGCTGGCTTAGTCAGTAGAGCATGTAGTCCTTGGTCTTGGGTAGTGAGTTGAAGCCCCACATTGGGCATAGAGCTTTCTTAAAAAAAATTGGGGTGCCTGGGTGGCTCAGTCAGTTAAGTGTCCAACTTCAGCTCAGGTCATGATCTCATGCTTTGTGGGTTTGAGCCCCACATCGGGCTCTGTGCTGAACGCCTGCTCAGAGCCTGGAGCCTGCTTTGGATTCTGTGTCTCCTTCTCTGCCCCTCCCCTGCTCATGCTCTGTCTCTCAAAAATAAATATATGTTAAAAAAAATTTTTTTTAAAGTTATCAGCACATCCTGTAGATCCCCCAACCTGGTACTAAAAACCTCTACCCTAGTCTTCTCTGCAGTGCTCACTGCTGCCCTACAGGACTCCTCTCCAGCCTAGACATGGCAAGACTCCCATTGTGTCTCGGTTTCATCTTGCCCCCCAGTGCCTTCTCCACAAAGAAGAGGTCACAGTCCCCCATGTATAAGTCTTCTGGTCCTGTGTCTGTTGGACATGCACACAAGAGTTCACACATCTACCAGCCTGACACTAGGCTTCTCTGTTCCTGTGTTGCTGTCAGCCCCACAAAGCTCCTTGCAGTCATGGGTGGGGTCCTACGTGTATTCTTACCACAAGGACTCCAAGGAAGGCGGGACTCAGGTGGTAATGGGCTGTAGCCCTGCTGCTGTGTGACACGTGTACTTCACGCGGTGGGGGGCGGGGGGATGACTCAAGACTACAGGTCACACCTGTCCCTTAAACTGCCCTGTGAGCCTGGGCACATTTCTAATTATTGGACACAGTTGTGATTTTTCTGCACTGCAGAAAATGTGTATCCATGTGCGTTCAGGGACCGCACCCCTGATGGCCACCTGTTGTCAGCTAAACACCTTCAGGTTGCACTTTGCTCTGCTGTTTTGAGTGGGTTGACATTTGAGTTAATATTTGTACTTTGGTTTTGTTGTTTCAGAATATGAAAACAAGGGAGAGAACCAAAATAGGGACGTGAGTCGGAAGCCATTTATTTCAGAGGAAATATCGGTGATCCTGGGGAAAGCACCCAAAGGATGGATTGATCAAAAAAGTTATGAACCTGAGCAGAGTTTCTGTGTGAGTCCAAGCCCTGTTGGCCCACCTGAAGTTCAGGTCTTGAGCCAGAGTGTGCCTCTCTCTCAGAATCAGGCTGTTCCTAGTGGGGAGAGACCCTACAAGTGCACCGAGTGTGGGAAATGCTTTGGTCGGAGCTCCCATCTCCTCCAGCATCAGAGAACACACACTGGAGAGAAGCCCTATGTGTGTGGTGTGTGTGGGAAGGCCTTCAGCCAGAGCTCTGTCCTCAGTAAACATAGGAGAATCCACACCGGCGAGAAGCCCTACGAGTGTAACGAATGCGGAAAGGCCTTTCGAGTGAGCTCAGATCTTGCTCAGCATCACAAGATACACACGGGAGAGAAGCCACATGAGTGTCTTGAGTGTCGGAAGTCATTCACTCAGCTCTCGCATCTTATTCAGCACCAGCGGATCCACACGGGAGAAAGACCCTACGTGTGCCCACTGTGCGGGAAGGCGTTCAACCACAGCACCGTCCTGCGCAGCCACCAGCGGGTGCACACCGGGGAGAAGCCACACGAGTGCGCACAGTGCGGCCGTGCCTTCAGCGTGAAGAGGACGCTCCTCCAGCACCAGCGGGTGCACACCGGGGAGAAGCCCTACACCTGCAGTGAGTGCGGCCGGGCCTTCAGCGACCGCTCCGTCCTCATCCAGCACCACAACGTGCACACTGGGGAGAAGCCCTACGAGTGCGGCGAGTGTGGGAAGGCCTTCAGCCACCGCTCCACACTGATGAACCACGAGCGCATCCACACAGAGGAGAAGCCCTACGGGTGCTATGCGTGCGGGAAGGCCTTCGTGCAGCACTCTCACCTGACCCAGCACCAGCGGGTGCACACCGGGGAGAAGCCCTACGTGTGCGGCGAGTGTGGACACGCCTTCAGCGCCCGCAGGTCTCTGGTCCAGCACGAGAGGATCCACACAGGCGAGAGGCCCTTCCGCTGTGCACAGTGTGGCAAGGCCTTCAGCCTAAAAGCAACACTGATCGTGCACCTGCGGACCCACACTGGGGAGCGGCCCTACGAGTGCAGCCGCTGCGGCAAGGCCTTCAGCCAGTACTCCGTGCTCATCCAGCACCAGAGGATCCACACGGGCGAGAGGCCCTACGAGTGCGGGGAGTGCGGGCGCGCCTTCAACCAGCACGGTCACCTGATCCAGCACCAGAAGGTGCACAGGAAGCTGTGACCTCCTCTGCCACTAGGAGGACTCCCCTCCCCCGCCCCGCCCCCCCAGCCCAGGAGAAGGTTCTGGTAGCTCCGTGGGATGCCATTGGTCATTTAGTGTCACAAGTAACTCCAAAGAGAAGCACTGAGCATGTTCCTATGGAAGAATGACAGAGCATGCCTGTTTTGTTTTTCCCAACATCTTGAAGTTATATTGAAGAGTAGATGACACAACTATGGTAAATTTTGGTAAAGACACCCATAATTCTTTAACATTAGAAAGTTTATTGGAAGAAACTGAAGGAATTGAAGACATAAGGATTACTATCACAATGAAACTTTCTTACATTCTAAATAAAGATTTTGCTTAGAATATTACATGCCTTTCCTAAAAACAGTAACTATTCTAATTATTCCCTCTAAAATTAGAATTGGATTATGTGCAGTATTCTGTGAAAACACTAAAGTGTGTGGATAAAATGATATAAAAAAAGATTGTCATCAAGTATCATAATGTAATATGGCTAGAAATGCTAAGTGTGTGGAACCACTTGTTTTGTATGAAAAAAAGAAAAAGTCTAAATATTAGTGAGAAAACACTTCATCTGGTGTTTGAACTTTATTCAAGATGAGGAGGGATGTCCTAACTTTTTAGTGAAAATTCAACTCAAAAATGGATGTTTGCCTCAAAACCCACCCTTATGACTTACAGACCTTACGCTCTGGAACTCATAGGATGTCTTGGGTCTCTGGATCCCATGTGGGTAGGAAGGGAGCTTTGCCCTCAGAGCCCAGATCTTATAGCTGCTACACCAGCTGGGTGCCTCTTTACACATTGTGGTGTTTCCCAAAAAAGTTTTACTGAAAAGACCATTCTTTGATACATATTTTTTATGATCTAAAATTTTCATTCCTGTGTTTGAGGTTTTTATTTTTTTACATGCCAAGAAGACTCTGGTATACATTATCATATACTAAAATGAACCTATTCATAATTTTTCAGTTCTCTCTCTCAAGCTTCTCAGGAGAAATGAAGGACTAGAGTTGATCCTCGAGGGCACGGCAACACACTGACACTGATAAAAGCTCCTTTTCCCCTCGCTGTGATACTGCTGAGAAGATAACATCACAGGTGAAACTCTGGAAGTTGAAGTAGCTGGTGTTACCTCAGCAAGGAGATAGGCTCCTTCTGAAAGGGACTGATGTCACTAACGTACTGCAGAGCAGTTGGGGTCACTAAGGCGTATGTTAGGAGATGAGCTCACTGAGGTGTCCCTTCACTGGACTGGAGATCACACGGGTATTTCTTCAGAGATGGCTGAAACCCCCAAGGAGAGACTGTAGTGGAGTCTGAGTCATGGGGCAATTCAGAGGAGCTGATCACTGGGTGGTTACTTCAGAGGAGAGAGCAATAGTGTCACTTCAGGGAAGCTGAAGTCCCTCAGATGTTACTGCAGACAGTAGCTGAAATCACTAAGATGAAACTCCAGATCAATAGAGTTCACAGAAGCATTACTTAAGAGAGGAGCTGAGACCAGTGAGGTGCTAGCTCATAAATTCCCACAGAGGGAAGCTTCCGCCCCGTGCTGGTTGAGTTCCTAGCTGGCATCTGACTCAGTGGCTGCCCCTCAGAGCCCACCACTACCCGGGGTACAATTCCTAATCATGTGGAAGAGTTAGAATAAGAAATAGGCATATTCCAGTCAAGATGAGAACAGGAGTTCAGTTAAATACAAGGTACAGAAATACTTGTTTGGGAAGATGCTGTGTGTCACAGGACAACATAAATTACACAGTACAGATCGTTCTGGATCACTAAATCCAAATAATCTAGGGTTTTCAGGGGGACCAAAATGTGTAGTTGGCTTTTTTACCTTCTTAAGTGAACTTAACATTCTGCCTTTGCTTGCTATCAGCCGCCATTGACCCACTGGTGAGTATAAGGCTCAAGTGTCTCTGCAGCTGGGAGGTGGCTTCAGTGCCCTTCTCCCTGGGGAGGATGCCTGGGCCATGCATTTTTGCCACTCACCTCTCCAAGGACCAGGAGGTAGTATATAACCTGCCAGAACATACGGTCAGTCTCCCTTTTTTGGAAGTGGTATCAGGCACCAGAATGACTTTGGGGTCCTTTCACCCTGTTAATCGCCATTACCTCCCACCTCTGACTGGTTAACAGTATTCCACACTTACTTTGGATTTTTTTTTACTTTTATTTACAAGTTTTTCCATTTTATGCATTTAAATTTTTATCTTATTTCTCCTTACTGCTACCAAGAATTTAACAGTTCTCAAGTTTTCTGTTACTTAGAAAACACCTGGAACTTTATTTCTGTGTACTGTGTATAATCAGACATATTTTCCAATAAAAAAAGAAATGACTAGAACACCTACTTGTGGGTGAAGGAAGATCAGTAATTTTGGCATAAGGATCAACTACAAATCAGTGGGCAGAGGGCATGAGCCAGCTGTTCCCAATAAGGGGAAATACAATGGGGAAAGCTTGAAAAAGGCTAAAGCACACCAATTTCAAACAAAACCATGTCCCCTCTTCCCGATCAATTAGGAAAGATTATCCTGTAATACAGAGCTATGAAGGTATATTGAAATGGGTGTGTTTGTGCATTGATGACAACCTGGTCAAGTGTGGGGGCATAATTGCATGATCCATCACTTCTCTGCAGGAAGTTGACTGCACACCAGGACCCAGCTTGGCTGAGGCCGGGCAGTCCAGAGGTGGCCCTAAGGGAGGCAGGAGCACTCCTGGAGGACATGCTGGAGAAGCTCAGGCCACTCTGTGTAGAGGGGCTAGTAGTAAAGGCCCAAGAGGATCTTTCCCAGGAGCTGGGTTTGCCCAGAGGAAAAATCACCAGTTGGCGGGGACAGCATTACTCTGGCCCATCTGGGTGAGTTTGGGGAACACTTGGTTTCATGCATAAAAGTTCCTGAGCTAAGAGATGCACGTGAAGTACAGGGGTCCCCAAGACTGCCCACCCCTCTGACACCAATAACAAATTGGGGGATTCGCAAGATCACCCTCAAGTTCAATAATTTGCTACAAGGACTCCTAGAACTCACCTTGAAACCTGATATACACATGGTCACAGTGTATTACAAGTGACAGACACACATTAAATTCAGACAAGGGATTGCACAGGGATAGAATCCAGGAAAAATACCAAATGTTGAGCTTCTGCAAAGTCATGGGCAGTATTACTTTCCTGGCACTGTGTGACAATGTGCATGGGGTATTGCCAAGAAGGGAGGCTCACCTGAACCTTAGTATTGAGAGTTTTTACTGGGGCTTGGTGACACTGACACACATGACCACCTGCACGACTGACCTTGATCTCCAGCCTTCCCACAGATTGAGTAGATGCCACATGGCCAAAAGCCCCTACCATAAACCATAATGTTACCATAGACTGGCTCTGAGTAAACAAAAACACTCTGGCAGGACACTCCAGCCACCCAGAATCCTAGGGCAAAGGCTACCCCTCTCCTGGTGTCAAGTTAATCCTTTCTGCACAAGTGGGTCTTATCCTGGGCCCACTTCTATCTGTTCTGTGACCTTGATCCAATCACATCCCTTCCTTAGCCTTGGCTTCTGACATGTAGATGAGAATATCACCATCCACATCACAGGGCTACCTTGAAAATTAAATGAAATCTACAGGAAGACCAGCCTAGCACTCATTTCTGTCTAGTCTGTGTTGGAAGTTAGTACAACAGGTGCAGCTATCATGGGAGGCAGGGAACCACAGAGAGCAACAGGCTAGGGGAGCTGCTCACCCACCACAAAGAGACAGAAATGCTCCCCAACCCTAAGTGATCATGGAGAAGCTCAGCCCACAGTCACGCAATGTGTGCAGGAAACAAGCTGAGGCAGGGTAGGGCACAGCTGGTACCGAGCGAGGACTCATTTCCCTCCTCAGCATGAAAGGCCACACGGCCACCTCCAGCAGGGACTCATGGACAGCCTAGAGGTCACTAAACTCAGGGGGCACCTGCAGACTGGTCCAGCCCTTGAGGCAGGGTGGGAGGGCCCAGATCCAGCTCTCAGTGGCCCTCTGGCTCAGATCTGATGCCCTGCCTGGGTCTTTCTGCCTTAGGGGTATGTACAGGGCCACCCACAAAGGTGTGGGCATGGGTACCACACATGCACACTGTGAGCATAACCTTACCCCGACTTACCATGACCTCTGGGTTAGGTGCTATTACCTATTTTACCTGGGGATACTGACTCAAGTCTTCCCTAACAGGCCAGGGTCCTCAGCTGTCTAATCCTCTGACACCAGTAGTTCATCTCCCTGATAACTGCCCAGAGCTATTAACAATTATTAATAATCACCCTGTGGTCTGAAATGACATTGCTCCCAAAGGCCCTTTGCCATCAGCAGGCTGACAACTCAGTTTCTAATCCTGTGAGCTGAGGAGGCAATAGGACACCTGCAAGGAGTTAACCCACCAGACACCCAGGCATGACTGTACAAATGGCCCAGTGGAAACATCCAGAACCAATGAGTCCCTTTGCCTGCACTCCCTCTCATTCTTAGATGGGCTTGACACTTGGCCCCTGTGAAAATGTGTCACCAATTCATGTTGCCAGCCCTCTTAAGCCAAAACCAAACAGCCAAGAGAACTTGTCAAACCAAATGTTCTCTAGTTTTGCACAATGAAAACCACCAGCATCTTTTTTTTTTTTTTCCAGGCATTTCCATTAAATATGCTTCTTCAGACTACACTGCCTCACCACACCTCCCTGGCCCCACTAGCCCTCCCACCCAGAGCTTTAATGCTCCCTTCCAGGCCACAATCCTTTGGGGGTGCCACTGGCTTAGAGGACATTGACACTGATGGGAGGAAGGACCCCCAGAGCAGGGGTTCTTAACAAACAACCCAATGAGAAAACATCTGGGCCACAAGCAGTGACAGGGCAGAAGATATGAAAGGAGAGATGGTTCCTATAAAAACCAACACAGAGAAATACAGGTTTCCTGAGTAATCAGTCAAATGCAACACTAGCCAAAGTCATGCCTATTTAATTACCAAGCAGAGGTTAAAATTACAATATCCTGTACAGGGGGGATGTGTGGAACTCAGACATGCTCTACTCAAATTTACATCCTGACACAGAAGGTAAATGTTTACAATGATTCAGTGCTGGTGACATGGTATATTGGGTCAGCCACCCTACTTATATACATCAGTGTCCATGTCATGCAGGAATCCATCCCTCCACCTAAACAGCTATTTGGCTGACAAGAATTGTCCGAAGTAACTCTTCTGGAACACCAGAGTCTAGTCAAACACTTATGTGCAGCTTCCAGGAGTGAGCCTGATGAAGACGGGAGTAAATTTCAGCAGATTTCAGTGAAATTCCACCTACCATGCCCACCTCTTATCCCACGGCATGCAGCCATGTGGATAGCAGTCTGCATTCCTGGTGTGGCTTGCTGGAGCCAGGATGGACAATAAGGGCCTGGTCCTCCAAATATCAGGGGTGTGTGTTTTGATGGTTTATTGCCATTTTTTCAATCACTGAGGGGCTGGCATAGGCTTAGCTGCCATTGTTTTAAATGCTGAAATAGTTTCTGGGAGAGAGTAGAAAGATTAGAGATAATGCTTGTTTCTTCCATTTTTGGGAGACAGACACCTAACAAAATCTTTTTCAGGATGCTGGATGACCACACACATAGCAGGACAGAACAGAAACATCAGGAGCCACACACATCAAAGAATAAACACTTTGCAAAAAAATAAATTGAAAAAGTCACAGATGGCTCTAGCCATCAACAAGCAAGATTCATCAATCTCTGACAGGTGGGAGACTCAGAATTTCAGAATGCTCAAAATGTCCAGTTCTCAACAAAAAATATTACAAAATATACAAAGAAACAGTAAAGTATGGCCCACTCACAGAGAAAAAAAATAACTTGACAGAAAACCCTCCTGAGGAAGTCCAGACACTGGAATTATTAGTCAAGGATTTTAAATTAATGGTATTAAATATGTTGAATATGCTAAAAGAAGCTCTAGAGAAAAAACTAAGGAAATCAAGAAAATGATATATGAATATTAATAAAGAGACATAACTTATAAAAAGAAACCAAACAAATTCTGGAGCTGAAAGTACAATAACTAAAATGAAAAACTCACTGGGGCAGTTCAACAGATTTGAACAGGCAGAAATAAGGATCAGTGAATTTGAAGAAAGGACAACTGAAATTACCCAGTATGAGAAGAAGAAAACATAATGAAGAAAAACAGATCCAAGAAACCTATGAAATGTGATCAAAAGTACCAAAGTACACATTATACAATTCCAAGAAGGAAAGGACAGAAAGGAGCAGAAAAAGGTATTTGAAGAAATAATGGCTAGAAACTTCAAAATCTGAGGAGACATGAAAATACTTGTCTGAGAAATTCAGTGAACTCCGAACAGGATAAACTAAAAGAGACCCACACTGAGACACATTATAGTCAAACTACCAAAACCCAAAGATAATGAAAATGTTGAAAGAAGCAATAGAGAAACAATTCCACATGCATAAAGGAGCCTCAGTAGGATTAACAACTGATTTCTCTGAAGCCAGAAGGCAGTGGAGGGGTGGGGGGTGGGGGGGTATTAATAAACTTGAAAGGAAAAAAGTTGTCAACCAAGAATTCAATATCCAAAAAAACTATCCTTCAAGAATGAAGGTGAAATGAAGACATTTCCACATAAAGGAGCGCCTGGATGGCTCAGTTGGTTGTGTCCGACTTCAGCTCAGGTCATGATCTCATGGTTTGTGGGTTCGGGCCCCACATCAGGCTCTATGCTGACAGTGTGGGGGACTGCTTGGGATTCTCTCTCCATCTCTCTGTCCCTCCCCCATTTGCACTTTCTCTCTCTCTCTCAAAATAAATGAATATACTTAAAAAAAAAAAAAAAAGGAAATGATGGGGCGCCTGGGTGGCTCAGTCAGTTAAGTGTCCAACTTCAGCTCAGGTCATGATCTCACGGTCCATGAGTTCGAGCCCCACGTCAGGCTCTGCGCTGACAGCTCAGAGCCTGGAGCCTGCTTCAGATTCTGTGTCTCCCTCTCTCTATGACCCTCCCCTATTCATGCTCTGTCTCTCTCTGTCTCAAAAATAAACAAACATTAAAAAAGAAAAAAGGAAATGAATTGTTTAGAAATTCTGGAGGTCTAATAACTGTTAGGGAGAGGAAGGAAGGAAGGAAGGAAGGAAGGAAGGAAGGAAGGAAGGAAGGGTGGGAGGGAGGAAAGTTGACAGAGCTCATTAACAGTACACCTGCTCTACAAAAAATAATTTTCAGGAGGCGCCTGGGTGGCTCAGTCAGTTAGGCGTCCGACTTCGGCTCAGGTCATGATCTCGTGGTCTGTGAGTTCAAGCCCCGTGTCAGCTCAGAGGCTGTAGCCTGTTTCAGATTCTGTGTCTCCCTCTCTCTCTCTGACCCTCCCCCACTCATGCTGTCTCTCCCTGTCTCAAATAAACGTTAAAAATTTTTTGAAAAAAAAAAAACAAAAAACAAAAAATACTTTTCAGGCTGAAATGAAAGTACATTGCACAGTAAATCAAAGCCATAGGAAAAAATAAAGAACACTAGTAAAAGTAAATAGGTAACTATAAAAGATAGTATTACTTCACTTCTGTTACGGTTTGTAATTTTTCCTACATGATTTGATATTCAACTGCATAAAATAATAATCATAAGTCTCTTAGTGGGCATAAAACATAAATGTGTGATCTATGACCATAACAATGTGAAGGGGGAGGGTCAGCGTTAAATATGAAGAGTGTTTATACTATTAAAATTAAGCCAGTATTATTCAAACTAGGTTGTTCTATTGGGGCACCTGGGGGGCTCCATTGGTGGAGTGTCCAACTTTGGCTCAGGTCATGATCTCACAGCTCATGGGTTTGCAGCCTGCGTCGGGCTCTGTGCTGACAGCTCAGAGCCTGGAGCCTGCTTCTGATTCTGTGTCTCCCTCTCTCTGCCCATCCCCTGCTCATGCTCGCTCTCCCTCTCTCTCTCTCTCTCTCTCTCTCTCTCTCTCTCAAAAATAAACATTTAAAAATATTTTAAAAAACAGGTTATTAAAAACTTAAGATGTTAATATAATCCCCACAGTAACCACAAAGAAAATAACTAAAAATATAAATATACAGAAAAGGAAAGGAATTAGAATGGTACATGATAACACACACACAAAGCAGATAGTAAGAGAAAAATTGAGGAACAAAAAAACCAAGACATAAGACACAGAAGTAAGTCTCTCATCAGTAATCACACAAAATATAAATGGATTAAATTATCCTATTAAAAGTAGAGGTTGGCCAACTGGATTGAAAAACATCAGGATCCAACTACATGCATCTATGAAAGACTTCATCTTAGATATAAGGACACAAAGAAGTTGAAAGTAAAAGGATGAAAAAATATATTTCATGCAAATAATAACCAAAAGAAAGTTAAAGTGGTTCTAATATTTTCAGAAAAGGAGACACTTTGAAACAAAAAGGATTAGAAGAGACAAAGAAGGAAATTATGGACTGATAAAAGTTTCAATATAGCAAGATATAACAATTATAAACATACACCTAACAGTAAAGCTCCAAAATATATTAAAGCAAAAATGATAAATTTGAAGGAAAAAAAACCCAGTTCTATAAGGATTGGAGACTTCAATATTCTACTTTTTTTTTTTTTTTTTTTTTTAACAGAGAGAAAGAGAGCAGGGAAGGGGCAGGAGAGGGAGAGAGAACTTTAGGCAGGCTCCATGCCTAGGGCAGAGCCCAATGTGGGCTCTTAGCTCATGACCTCGAGATCATGACCTGATCCAAAATCAAGAGTCAGATGCCTAACCTACTGAGCCACCCAGGCACCCCAACTGCACTTTCAATAGTAGATACAACCAAACAGAAAATCAATAAGAAAACCTGAGGTGCCTGGGTGGCTCAGTTAGTTAAGCAGCCAACTTTGGCTCAGGTCATAATCTCATGGTTTGTGGGTACAAACCCCACATCAGGCTCTGCACTGACAGTGGGGAGCCTGCTTGGGATTCTCTCCCCACTCTCTCTCCCCCTCCCCAACCCGTTCTTTCTCTTTCTTTCAATATAATAAATAAATAAACTTAAAAAGAGAGAGAGAGAAGCTGAAGGACACTAAAACCAGCTAGACCTAACAGACGTCTACAGAACACTCCACCCAATATCAAAATACATATTCTTCACAAGTGTACCTGGAGCATTCTCTAGATCATACTATAGTCTACAAAACAAGTCAATATATATATTTTGTTTGTTTGAGAGAGAGCGAGCACACACAAGCAGGGGAGGGACAGAGAGAGGGGGAGAGAGAATCCCAAGCAGGCTCCGTGCTTTCAGTGCAGAGCCTGATGCAGTGTTCAAACCCACAAACCATGAGATCATGACCTGAGCAGAAATCAAGAATTGGATGCTTACCCAACTGGATGTTTACCCAGGTGTCCTGAGAGAATCTTTTTGTTGTTGTTTTATTTATTTGAGAGAGAGAAAGAGAGAGAGAGAACAAGCAGGGGAGGAACAGAGAGAGGGCAACAGAGGATCTGAAGCAGGCTCTGTGCTGACAGCAGAGAGACCTATGCAGGGCTGAACTCACTTAACTGTGAGATCATGACCTGAGCCAAAGTTGGACACTTCACTGACTGAGCTACCCAGGTGTCCCCAAGTCGTAATATATTTTAAAAGATTAAAATAATAAATTATCTTTTCCAATCACAATAGAATAAAACTAGAAATCAATAACAGAAGAAAAACTGGAAAATTAAACCAAACTCTTAAACAACTAATGGGCCAAAGAAGAAATTACAAGAGAATGTACAAAATACATAGTGACAAATGAAAACAAAAAAACACAAAATACCAAACCTTATAGGATGTGGTAAAAGCAGTGCATTGAAGGAAATCTATAGCTATAAATGCACACATTTAAAAAAAAAAAAAAAAGTTCTCAATAACCTAACTGTACAACTTAAGAAATTAAAAAGAAAAAAAAAAGCAAACTAAACACAAGTTAACAGAAGGCTAATTAATAGTAAAGATCAGAGTGGAAATAATGAACTATAAAATAAGGAAATAGAGAAAAAAAAAACTAAAAGTTGGCTCATTAAAAAGATCAACAAAATTGACAAACATTTAGGCTAATAGAAAAAATTCAAATTAATAAAAACCAGAAATGAATGTGGGGACATTATGACCAGACTTAGAGAAATAGAAATTATTATATGAGAACACTAAAATGATTATATGCTAACAAAACACATAACCTAGATGAAATGGACAAATCCCTAGAAACACACAATCTACCGTTGACCCATGAAGAAGTAGAAAATCTTAATAGACTTATAACTCTAAGAAGATTGAATCAATGATCAAAAACCTCCCAACAAAGAAAAGCCCAACACAGATGCCTTCACTGGTCAAGTCTCTTTTTTTTTTTTTTTTTTTTTTTTTTTTAAGAGAGAGAGAGATTGAGAACACTTGAGCTGGGGGAGGGGCAGAGGGAGAGAGAGAGTCTCAAGCAGACTCCATGCTTATCCAGGGGCCTAAGGCGGAGCTTGATCCCACAACCCTGGGATTCTGACCCAAGCTGAAATCAAGAGTCAAATGGTCAACAACTAAGCCACCCAGAAGCACCTTCACTGGTCAATTCTACTGAACATTTTAAAAAGAAGAAACACCAATCCTCAATATCTTCCCGAAAATTAAAGTGGAAGTTTTACTTGCCTAATGAGGTTAGCCTAATGCTAAAATCAGAGAGACAAAGACAAAAACTATGGACCAATATCCCTTATGAATATTGATTCAAAAATCCTCAATAAGGGGCACCTGGGTTGTCAGTCGATTGGGCATCTGACTTTTGGTTTCAGGTCAGGTCGTGATCTCACGGTTTGTGAGTTCAAGCCCCACATCGGGCTCTGCACTGATAGTGTGTAGCCTGCTTGGGATTCTCTCTCTGCCTCTCTCAGGAGAAATAAATAAGCTTTGAAAAATCCTCAATAAAATACTAGCAAAATGAATTCAATAGCATATTGAAAAGGATTATACACTATGACCAAGTGGGGTTCATTCCCTGAATGAAAGAATGGTCAACATGAAAATCATTGTAATAGATCCCATTAACAGAACGAAAAAAAAAACCCATGGAAACTTTTCAATTGATACAATAAATAAAATACTTAGAAATAAATTTAGCCAAGGAGGCAAAAGACTTGTACACTGAAAAACAGCAAAGATCACGAAGTTAAAGAACATATAAACAAATGAAAATACATCCCATGTTCATGTAGTGGAGGACTTGACACAAGTGATCTACAGATCCAACGCAATCCCTATCAAAAGCTGTGATTTTGGGGCGCCTGGGTGGCGCAGTCGGTTAAGCGTCCGACTTCAGCCAGGTCACGATCTCACGATCTCACGGTCCGTGAGTTCGAGCCCCGCGTCAGGCTCTGGGCTGATGGCTCGGAGCCTGGAGCCTGTTTCCGATTCTGTGTCTCCCTCTCTCTCTGCCCCTCCCCTGTTCATGCTCTGTCTCTCTCTGTCCCAAAAATAAATAAACGTTGAAAAAAAAAATTAAAAAGCTGTGATTTTGCAGAGATAGAATAACTCACCCTAAAACTCATATGGAATCCCATATAGGGATCCCAAATAACCAAAAAGATCTTGAAAAAGAACAAAGTTGGGGTATCTGGCTGGCTCAGGAGAGAATGCAACTCTTGATCTCAGGATTGTGAGTTAGAGCCCCATGTTGAGTGTAGCAATTAAACATAAAATCTTTAAGGGGCGCCTGGGTGGCCCAGTCGGTTGAGTGTCTGACTTCGGCTCAGGTCACAATCCTCCTGTTTAGGAGTTCAAGCCCCACATTGGGCTCTGTGCTGACAGCTCAGAGCCTGGAGCCTGTTTCAGATTCTGTGTGTGTCTCTATCTGCTTCTACCCGCTCCTGCTGTCTCTCTCTGTGTTTCTCGAAAATAAACAAACATTAATAAATAAAATCTTAAAAAAAAAAAAAGAGGGCACCTGGGTGGCACCATCAGTTAAGCAACAGACTCTTGATTTCTGCTCAGGTCATGATCTCACAGTTCATGGGTTCAAGCCCCACATTGGGCTCTGCACTAAGTGTGGAGACTGCTTGGGATTCTCTCTCCCTCTCTCTGCCCTTCCCCCTCTCACACGGTCTCTCTCAAAGTTAACTTAAAAAGAACAAACAAGTTGAAGGACTCATTTCCTATCCTAAACTTCCTAGAAAGCCACAGTTATCAACAGTATGGTGCTGGCATATAGATGAGTTGAACAGAACCCAGAAATAAACCCTTGCACGTATCATCAATTGATTTTAGATAAGGGCACAGACCATTTGTTATGAACTGTTTGTGTTCCCTCCCCCCGTCCCCATTTAAACATTGAAGCTCTAACCCCCAATGGGACTGTATTTGTAGACAGGGCCTGTCAACTGGTGATAAAGTTTAAATAAAGTCATAAATATGGGACCTAATCTGATAGGGCTGATGCCCTTATAGAAGTAAGAGACATCTGAGATCTCCTTCTCTACCATGTGAGAGCACAGTGAGAAGGCAGCTGTTTGCAAACCAGGAAGAAAATCCTCACCAGGGTTGAAATCAACCAGCACCTTGATCTTGGACTTAGTCTCCAGAACTATGACAGGTTTGTTTTTGATAAATTTGGTTTTTACGCCACCAGTTCTATGGTATTTTTATGGCAGCCTGAGCCAATACAGGCATACCTTGTTTTATCATGCTTTGCTTTATTGTGTTTCTTACAAACTGAAGATCTGTGACAATCCCATGTCAAGCAAGTCTATTGGCAGTTCTCCCAACAGCATTTATTCACTTTGTGTCTGTCACATTTTGGTAATTTTTGCAATACTTCAAACTTTTTCATCACTATTACATTTGTTATGGTAACCTGTGACCGGTGATTATGATTCACATGATGACTACCATTTGTTTGAAATAAACTGTTCGAGGTATGCACACTGGTTTTTTAGACATGCTATTGCACACTTAATACGCTGTCCTGTAAATGTAACTTTCATATGAAATGGGAAACCACAAATTGATTTCACTTGCTTTACGGACATATGTGCTTTATCACAGTGGTCTGGAACTGAGCCCTCAAGATCTCTGAGGTATGCCTATACACCATTCAATAAGGAAAGCCAAGTCTTTTCAAAAAATGTTGTAAGGGGGCGCCTGGGTGGCGCAGTCGGTTAAGCGACCGACTTCAGCCAGGTCACGATCTCACGGTCCGTGAGTTTGAGCCCCGCATCGGGCTCTGGGCTGATGGCTCAGAGCCTGGAGCCTGTTTCCAATTCTGTGTCTCCCTCTCTCTCTGCCCCTCCCCCGTTCATGCTCTGTCTCTCTCTGTCCCCAAAATAAATAAACGTTGAAAAAAAAAATTAAAAAAAAAAAAAAATGTTGTAGGATGGGGCGCCTAGGTGGCTCAGTCGGTTAAGCACCTGACTCTTGGTTTTGGTCATGATCTCACAGTTTGTGGGTTCAAGCCCCACATTAGACTCTGCGCTGACACACAGAGCCTGCTTAGGATTCTCTCTCCCCTTCCCTTTGCCACTCCACAACTTGTACTCTTGCTCTCAAAAATATATGAATAAACTTTTAAAAACAATGTTGTAGGGAAAATTGGAGATCTACTTCCAAAAGAAGGAATTTGGACTCTTACCTTATACCATATTAAAAAATTAGCTTAAAATGGATCAAAGACCTAAAACTACAAACCAGAAAAAAACAGAGGGGCAAATCTTCCTAAGCTCGGACTTAGCAATTTCTTGAGTAGGACACACAAAGCACAGGCAACAAAAGAAAAAAATACACTGAACTTCATAAAAATTAAAAACTTTTGTGCAACAAAGGACACTAATAACAATAGACAGAACTCACAGAATTAGAGTAAATATTTCCAAATCATATACCTGATAAGGGATTACTACGCAAAACATAGAACTCCTACACCTCAACAATAAGAAAGAACCCAATTCAAAAGTTGGCAAAGGACTAGGACAGACATTTCTCCAAAGATGATATACAAATGGCCAATAAGTGCCTGAAAAGATGTTCAACATCATTAGTCATCAGGGAAATGCAAACCAAAACCACAATGAGATACCACTTCACACTCATTAGTATAGATATTTTTAAAAATGGAAAAATTGGGGTGTCTGGCTGGCTCAGTCAGAAGAGCATGCGACTCTTGATCTCAGGGTTGTGAGTTCAAGACCCATGTCGTGTACAGAAATAAATATATCAACCTTTAAAAAATGGAAAATAACAAATGTTGGCAAGGATGTGGAGAAATCAGAACCTTCTATTCATTGCTGGTGGGACTATAAAATGGTACAGCCACTGTGTGGAAAAGTCTGGCCGCTCCTCAAAAAGCTAAACGTGGAATTACCATATGATCCAGCAATTTCACTCCCAGGATTATACCCCAAAGTACTGAAAGGATCCAAAAAATACTTGTATACAACACCCAAGTGCCCATTAAGAGATGAATGGATAAATAAAACATGGCATCTACAAATCAAGGTCATATTTTTCAGGCATAAAAAAAGGACATTCTGATACAGGTTACAACATGGATAAATCTTGAGGACATTATGCAAAGCGAAATAAGCTAGATATAAAGGGCAGCTACTATATGACTCCATACCTGAAGAAGCCAGAATAGGCAAATTCAGACAGAAAATAGAACAGACTGTCAGCAGCCGAGAGAAAGGGAGAGTTATTATTTAATGCGTACAGAGTTTCTGTTTCAGATCATAAGAGTTCTGGAAATAGTGGGGATGGTCATACAACATTGTGAGTGTATTTAATGCCACTGAGCTGTACACCTAAAAACGGTAAAAATGGTAAGTTTCAGGTTATGTGTATTTTACCACCATATCACCTCTATTAAGATACACGGAAAAGCATGAACATTACGCTAATCTTTTTAAATTACAATATGTAAATATGTAGAATTTTTCCAGTGGGACTTTTCTAGGGTCGAGGAAATAACAAAGGAAGACCCTCTGTGCTGCAATGACAAGCACGCGGTGTTTTCTTTTGACCACGCGCTGAACTGCGTGAAAGGAAGCTTATGCTAAATCAGCAGTAATGGATTCATTTTCTAAACGGGGGGAATCACAAGAACTTCTTTTTGCCTACCTCTCTCTCAATTTCTCTAAAATGAACATGCACGGCTTCGGGATTAAGGAAAGAGTTGCGTCTGTTTTTAATTAGAAATGCCCTTCATCCGTGACAACACTGTACGGACAATAAATAGAGGGGTGGGGTGGGTCATATGGAGAAGTGCACAGCAGAACTCACGGGCCCTCGTCCACGGTCACCTCGCAAAGTCCTCCCGGAGGTGAATCCTCTGATGCTGGCACATGTTGGAACTGTGCCGGAAGGCTTTCCCACACTTGCTGCACTTGTAGGGCTTCTCCCCCGTGTGGATCCTCCGGTGCTGGATGAGGTAAGTACCCTGGCTAAAGGCTTTCTTGCAATCGCTGCATTTGTACGGCTTCTCTCCGTGGTGTGACCTTTGGTGGTGGATGAGTCTGGAACTGTTGTGGAAGGCCTTCCCACACTCACTGCACTTGTACGGCTTCTCTCCCGTGTGGATCCTCTGGTGCTGAATAAGGTGTGTGCTTTGGCTGAAGACTTTGCCACAGTCGTTACACTCATAGGGCTTCTCTCCAGTGTGGCTTCTCTGATGTTCAACCAGTTTGGTTTTTTGGATGAAGGCTTTCTCACATTCATTGCATTTATAGGGTTTCTCCCCAGTGTGAATTCTTTGATGTTGGATAAGGTTAGAACTTTGGGTAAAGCCTTTGCCACATTCTTTGCACTCAAATGGCTTCTCTCCAGTGTGAGTCCGACGATGCCGGATGAGGATTGAGCCATCACTGAAGGCTTTCCCACAGTCATTGCACTTATAGGGTTTCTCTCCAGTGTGGATTCTCTGGTGGTAAATAAGGGAAGAATAGGCACTGAAGTGTTTCCCGCAATCACCACACTTGTAGGGCTTCTCCCCGGTGTGAATCCTCTGATGCTTCATGAGGTTGGGCCTTTGGTTGAAGGTCTTCCCGCACTCACCACACCGGTAGGGGATCTCCCCTGAATGCATCCTTCGGTGACTGATGAACTCGCAGCTCTGGCCGAAGGCTTTCCCACACTCTTCACACTTGTAGGGCTTTTCTTCGCTATGAAGCCGCTGGTGCTTGACGAGGTTAGCACTGTACCTGAAGGCTTTCCCACAGTAACCACAATGATGCAATTTTTTCCCAAGAGGAATTATCTGAGCTTCTTTAGCCAGATTTGCACTGAAGAATTCCCCAGAATCATGGACTACATTTATCTTTTTTGTCCTGTGTACACGCTTATGGTTATTGAGGTATGATCTCTGTTCAAAACTTTGTTCACATATATCACATTTGTGAGGTCTCTGGTCAGAGATCGGGCTTGACTGGAAGCTGAGGCTCCATGCAGACTCCTGGATGCTCTCCTCATTAGTCCATGTGACTGGCCTCAGGCATCTCTGTTCCACAGGCTCGTCCAGGCTGTCCTCTGGCTCCCGGACACACGCACGGGCCTCTCCAGGCTCAGGTCCCTGGGAAACAGCACTCTGGAGTCGATCCAGTTCTTCCCCATCAAGCATTTCTCCTGAAGACAACTCACTGTACTCAGTCCTGGTCCCACGAGCTGAAACAACAAACACATCTCTGGACCACCTGTTCTGACTTCAGAAGGAAGGTACGAAGATGCTGCCAACCATCGGTGCCGTACCGATTCCACCACCTCCAGGGTTACAACGCCTTGCAGAGAGGAGAGCCGGTAGCTCAGAGGCTTAAAGAACTCACCCAAGGCTGCAGTCATGTGGCAGTGCAAGTATTTAAACCAGGCCTGACGAATTCTTCCTGCCCGCCTTCTGCCCACAAAACCTTCCTAAGTGCGGCTATAGGGCGCAGGTCCTCATTACAAAGGGACAGGACATGGAAGCTTCATGCCACCACGGAGACCAGGGGGCCCTGAGAGTCACAGAAGACATCTGACAAAGAAGGGAGTCTGAGGCCACTTAACAACAGCTAATTCACCCCAAAATTCAGGGTAGGAAAACCAGGTGCCTCCTCAGGACATCAGAAGGCCAACCTCGTGCCAACCATGGGCCTTGGTGTCCCTGAGCTCCTCCTCGCAGGCTATACCCATTCCTGTGTCTTTCCTCAGGGGCCTGAGAGGCAATTACCAGCCCCTTAAACTCAAGGTGCCACACAGAATGGTTCCTGATACCCTCAAGCCTCCTCTCCTTCCTGCCTTGACCAGACATTCATACACCAACTCCCCTTGCAGAAACATACCACCAGAAAGGTACTTTCTGTGAACCAAGAGAAACATCCACAACGACCCCAAAACGGGGACAACCAAATGTCAACAAGAATGGAAAATATCTTGGAGTGCCTGGGTGGCTGTCAGTTAAGCATCCAACTCTTGACTTCAGCTCAGGTCATGATCTCACAGTTCGTGGATTCGAGCCCCACATCAGTGTGGAGCCTACTTGGGATTCTCTCTCTCCCACTCTTTCTGCCCCTCCCCTGCTCTCTCTCTCTCAAAATAAATTAAAAAAAAAAAAAAGGAAAATAATTTGTGGTAGATTCACACGGCAGAACATCATGTGGCAACGAAAGAGAACAAACTGAGTCCACCACAGCAGCCCTCACAACGTTCAGATGCATGAGACAAGACACAGAGCTGAGGGGCAGAGTGCCGTCCCCAGGAGTCAGAGAGAAGGGTCCTGTGAGGAGCAGTGGGAAATGACAGGAGGCCCAGTGGGCTCCCAGGGAACTAGAAAAGTTCTACCTCTTGATCTGGAAGAGGATTTTTATAAAAATTCACTGAGTTATAAACAAGATTTACCCTGGTTCTAGAAGTATTTATATTTGAATAAACAAATTTACAAAAGAGAAATTCAAGTCCTTTGAACCAAGAGTTGCTTCTTAGGACATCACCAAGACGTGCAAAATAACGCTTATCAGAGTTGTTCATGGCAATGAAACTACAGAGCACCCTTTCCACTGGCACTTCCAACAAAACCAGTGACTGACTTGTGCATAAAGACGGACACTCATTGGGGCGCCTGGGTGGCTCAGCCGGTTGAGCATCCGACTTCAGCTCAGGTCACAATCTCACGGTTCGTGAGTTCGAGCCCCGCGTCAGGCTCTGGGCTGATGGCTCAGAGCCTGGAGCCTGCTTCTGATTCTGTGTCTCCCTCTCTCTCTGCCCCACCCCCCCCTTTCATGCTCTGTCTCTCTCTGTCTCAAAAATAAATAAACATTAAAAAAAAATTTTTTTTTAATAAAAAAAAAAAAAAGATGGACACTCATTGAGTGAAAAAGGAGGTGACAGCAGTACACTTGGGAGCACTGCATCCCTGTCAAGAAGCAACATTCGTATGGGCGTGAAACAGCACGAGAAAAGGGAGAGTAGGAACACACTGGTATCTGGGTGATGACATATTCTCTCTTTCTTGTAATGGTCCGTGATTGCCAAGTGGCAATTTTAGTAAAGGAGAATGAAGCGATGGTCTCCATACTATGGCCCTGCCTGACCCTCCTCACAGGGCGTGAGCTCTGGAGGGCAGGGCTCCATGAGGTCCCATGGACCCAGCCTTCCCTCACAGCATACCCAAATGCCCTTCCCTCTTCTCCTCTGCCAACAATGCCCCCTCTCACCCTCCTAGAAGATTCAGCTCAAGAATTACCACAATGAGGTACTCAGAATAATGCTGCCCCAATGCACCTTGTTCTCAATTCCGGAACCATTAACCATACACCCTGGACTCCAACAGATGCCTGTTCAGCAGCTGTTGGGGAAGAGCACCCTTCACGCACCTGAGACACTGACTCTCGATCGCCCTTTCCCTTTGGCACCCTGTGCATCCAGGACCCATGGTTCATCCCCTCGCTCCAACTGTGTGATCACCCCAGGCTTGGGACCTGCACGTCCAGCTCCTAAGAAGAAAACAGGGCCTGGGGTTGGTGCCAAGGAACAGGGCTGCACTGAGCATGATCTCACATCTCCTTCCTGTGGCAGGAAGAGAAGCACAGGCAAAGTGGGGTGATGGGGAGTCTGGACACTCTGGAGGGCTGGGGGCAGTCGTAAAGAGGCAAATTGAACACAGGGAACAAAAGTGCAGAGGGCTCTCTCCTCTTGGAAGGTACACAATCCCTCTGGGGAGGGACCTGTCTCGGGTCTGGAGCAGGAGGCGCTCTTATCTGGGAGCTCAGAGTCAGATGACAGAAGCACAGACCCAGCCCTGCCTGGCCCCTCCTCTAGCAGACCAGGCCTGCCCAGGACCAGGGGGAAGAGGCCCCCAGCCCAACCCCTGCTGAGCCCTCAGTTCCCGGGGCTGTTCCCTGAGCTGCATCCTAGTGAGGGGCCTTACCCAGGGAGACCAGATTCCTGTAGGTCTCCAGCATCACGTCCCTGTAGAGGCCCCTCTGAGTAGGGCCCAGACGGCCCCACTCCTCCCGGGAGAATAGCACGGCCACGTCCTCAAAGGTCACCTCAGCCTGGAATGACAAGGGCTGCTGCAGGCCCAGGTGCGACTCAGTGTGGGCCCTGGGGGCAGGTGCCGCAGAAGCACTCTAGGAGCAGCAGCACAGGGGCAGCTACAGGAATGATCCCCCAGCATGACCCAGGGGAGTGGCCCGGGCCCTTGGCTGCTAAGCCAGCTAACTAAGGAAGGCCGGGGGAATCCCAGGGTCACTCCTCCTCTGCTCAACGCCCCAGACCAGACATGCCTCACAGTGCCTGCTGAGGCAGCAGAAGCGGGAAAGCCCTGTGTGGAGACTTCACACCTCCCAGGGAAAACGGATGCTCACCTGGGGCAGGGCAGACAGGTGCAAAGTTGCCATCGCCTGGTACCCTGGGCTTCCAAGGGGAGGAAGTCAGCAGTAAGCCACACTGGTGCTGAGGGAAGAGAAAGGAACACGTGGAGGCCCAGCCTGGCCTCTCCTGTGGGCACCTTGAGGACCATGTTCATCCCCATCAGGGCACAGCTGGCCTCCCAGGCTGACTCTGCTCCCTGCCTGGGGCTACCCTGCCCAACCTGGCACCCAGTACACAGACACGTGCACAACTCCTCGGGTCATCTGCTCCCCTCAACGTCCCTGACACGCCAAGCTGTCTCATTCAGGAGAAAGACGGAGATACCCATTCACTTTACATGAAAGAGTAAAGACAACTCGTTAAGTATTGAGGAGAAAAAGAAAAAGAAAATCAACGGAAGGCATAGAACAAAGTCAAAGTACAGACGGCAAAAAATACAACAGTAGTCGAAACAATTCAGTGGATGAGTAATGATAAGAAATAAAACAATTAAACTCACCTACTAGAAGCACAAGACTCTCCAACAGATGCACACAACGCATCTACATAACCTAAAATAAAGTAACACAAAGGCTGAATATAAGACAGATTAAACAAACACTAATTAAAATAAAGCTGTAGAAGATATATACCTTTTCTTTGCCTTTAAAGCTCTTTATTGAAATATGACATTTATGAAGAAGAGTTGAGAAATCCTGAACACACAGCTCCAGGGGCAATCACAAGGGCCCACACCCACAGAACCAGCACCAACGTCAGCCCTCCTGCCCCTGCAGGCACTGCTTCCTCCCTGAACACCCAAGAGTGAAGCTCTACCCTGAATGCCACCACCACAGATCAGCTATGCCTCTGGTGAGTTTTTTATCAAAGGAAATATAAGCTGTCTATACTCTTGACTTCTTCCCCTCATTCATGATATTTGTGGGCTTTTAATATGCATTGCTATGTGTGGATCAGCATTTATTTAAACCAATTAAAACAGAACTGAAAGCAAAAATTATAGGAACAAAAATAACAATACACGTTAATAAAAGGAAAATCCACCAAGAAGACATAATTACAGACATGTATGTATCTACCAACAAAATCCAAATGTAGAAAGCCAATGCTCTAACTGAAGCAGCAAAGAGGAACCTGGCAAAGCTCCACTGGAATGAGAGATTCTAACACATACCCCTCAGAAGCAGGAGGACTGAGTAGAGAACAGCCACTTAAAACATAGAGAATAGACACTTTCCAAGATGCACATTCAAAACTATTAAAATAACATCATGAACCAGGCAACAATGAAAGTTTCAACAACTTCCAAAGGCTGACACATTTGGGAAAACATTCTCTCACCAGACCGCTGTTATGCTGGAAATATATGCTAAAAACAAGTACCCCTTTCCAGAAAACCATAAAAATGGAAACAAAGGCCACCTAACAAAAAAATATACATTCTTTAAAAATTTTGTTTTAATGTTTATTTATTTGGAGAGAGAGAGAACGCGAGCAGGGGAGGGACACAGAGAGAGAGGGAGACAGAGAATCCCAAGCAAGCTCCGCACCATCAGTGCAGAGCCCAACGAGGGGCTCAAACTCACCAAACAAGAGCAAGAGATCATGACCCGAGCTGAATCCAATAATCAGACATTTAACCAACTGAGCCACACAGATGCCCTGAAAAATGTGCATTCTTAATGCACTTATTTTAGCATAAGAGAGACTGAAATAAACTATCTAAACATTCAATAAAAAATTAGACACAGACTGAGAAAAGTGGATTCAAGGAAAGATTAAAAAAAAAAAGAACACCACTTAATTTAAAGAAACAAAATAATATCTGGGGCACCTGGGTAGCTCACCTGGTTAAGCGTCTGATTTGATTTCAGCTCGAGTCATGACCTGACCTCACAGTTTGTGAGACTGAGCCCGAGATGAACTCCACACTGACAGTGTGGGAGCTTGCTTGGGATTCTTTCTCTCTCTCCTCTCTCTGCCCTGCACCCCCCCTTGTGTGTGCTCTCTCTCTCTCTCTCAAAATAAGTAAACATTTTAAAATACATAAAATAAAGAAACAGAAAATAACACTGGTCCTTTAGAATGCTAATAACAAATATCTGGCAAGTCCAATGAGGGGGAGGCAGCAGAAAAGATAGAAAAAGAAATACTATTAAAAACAAAAAAGTCAGGGAGGGGGGCACCTCGGTGGCTCAGTCAGTTAACCGCCCAACTCTTGATTTGGGCTGTCATGATTCGAGGGTTGTGGGATCAAGCCCTGTGTCAGGCTCCACACTGAGTATGGACCCTGCTTAAGATTCTCTCTCTCTCTCTCTCTCTCTCTCTCTCTCTCTCTCTCTCTGCCCCTAGCCCCTCTCCCCTACTGACGCTCTCTATGAAATGAAATGAAATGAAATGAAATGAAATGAAATGAAATGAGGGACACAACTCTACATACCATACATTCAACAATGGCCATCAAGTGTTGTCCAAAATGCCAGGGACAAAATGGTAAAACTTCACTGAAGGACATCAAAAAGACCTACGGAGAAACAGACAGTATTCACAAATAGGAGGATTCGATATCATAAAAATGTCAACTCTGCTCAAATAAACCTATTAATTCTGTGCAATCAAAATTGCAACAGGACATAACACGAAATCTGACAAAAATGACTAAATATCAAAATAATGATCCACGATTAACTAAGACAATGCCAAAAAAGAACTAAGGTAGGCAGAGGCATGCCCTCCCACCTATCAAGACTTACTGTAAGGCTATGGTAATAAAAGCAAAGTGTAAGCAAAGTAAAGAAGATAAGGAACAGACCCATGCATATTTTAATGACATGCTATTCATAATGGTACCAACAAACTGATTTTCCTTAGGAAAATAAAATTCAATCCCTGCCTCCTAAGGCCAACAAAAATATACTTTAAGCACATAGAAGACCCAAATATTTTTTTTTCAAATTACAGCTATTCTAGGAAAATACACAAAATACAGTCCATAGAGGAGAAGTTGCTTAATTTTACTCCAAAAATTTTTCTGTACAAAACACAAAATTAAAAGACAAGATGCAGAGTGAAAGATATTTGCAGACATAATACATAAGAAAAGATACACGGAATATATCTTAAAACACACACACACACACACACACACACACAGGACAAGACCATTCATTTAAGAAACTAAACACAGAATGACTTGGTAAGTCACAGATGATGAAATCAAAGAGTCCAATAAACATTTGAAACAATCTTCAACGTCATTGAGAATTGGAGAAATGCAAATTCAAGACTTCTCTCCCCACAGTTTGGGAAAAATGTAAAATGCTTCGCAATATCAAATGTTGAAGACATAAAGAACAATGAGATTCTCAGGGTCCTGCGGGAGTATAAACTGGTACAGTCACTCTGGAAATCCACCTGGCACCACCTGGAAGAGCTGAAACCCTGTAAATTCAGTCAGGAAACCTAATTCTAGGTATGTGCCCTATAAAAACTCTTGCTAATGCACACAACAAGATACACAAGAATGTTACCATGTGGCTGTGTGTACCAAAACAAACAAACAAAAAAACACCCCAAAATCAGAAACTTCAGTATCTACTATCAGGGAATAGTCACGGTCACAGCGATTGAAAGAAATGAACCACATCAATGTCAGAGGCAATACAAAGCTATAAGGTTGAATGAAACTGTTAAGTGCAGGATATCAATAGTACATAATGTACGGTATGCAGACTTTTAAACACAAAAACTCTAGTGGGAATGTAAAGGTATAAGAAAATGTGTCGACAGCAAAATAATAATCAACAGAGTGAAAAGGCACCTAAGGAATGGGAGAAAATATTTACAAACCATGTATCTGATAAGGAATCAAGATCTAAAATATATAAAGACCTCACACAACTCCACAGGTTAAAAACCAAAAACCCAACTTAAAATGGGCCAAGAACCTAAATTTCTCCCTCAAAGCATACAAATGACCAACAGGTACATGAAAAAGTGCTCAACATCACTAGAGAACTGCAAATAAAACCACAATGAGTTATCACCTCACACCCGTCACAATGAGCATTATCAAAAAGCAAAAGATAAGTGCTGGTGAGGATACGGAGAAAAGGGAGCCCTTGTGCACTGTTGGTGAGAACGTAAATTGGGGCAGCCATTACGGAAAACAATGCAGAGGCGCTTCAAAAAATTGAAAATAGAACTAGCACATGATCCACCAATCCCACATCTTGTTATATTATCCGAAGGAAATGAAATCACTCCCTGAAAGAGAGATCTGCACTCCCATGGTCACTGCAGCATTATTCACAATAAATAGGCAAGACAAGGAAACAACCTAAGTGTCCAACGATAGATGTAGGGATACAAGATGTGGTACATATACACAATGGAATGTGACTCAGCCACAAAGAATGAAATCTTGCCATTTGCTACAACATGGGTAAACCTGGAAAATATCATGCTAAGTGAAATAAACCAGACACAGAGAGACAAATACTACATGATCTCACTAACGTGTGGTATCTAAGGGCCCAAATCATAGAAGCAGAGAGTAGAATGGTTTGGCTGCCAGGGTTTGGGGGTTGGGAAAAATGGAGACATATCCATCAGAGTACAAACTTTCAGTTGCGCTACATGAGTAAGTTCTGGAGATATAACATACAGCACTGTGACTACAGTTAACATTACTGTAACTCTGACACTTGCTCAGAGGGTAGATCTTAAATATCCTCACCACAGAATAAACAAAAAAAGGGCACCTGGGTGGCTCAGTAGGTTAAGCATCTGACTCGATATCAGCTCCAGTCACGATCTCACTGCTAAGATTGAGACCTGCATCGGGCTCTGTGCTGACAGCAAGGAACATGCTTGTGATTCTCTCTGCCTCTCTCTCCGCCCCTCCCCTCCTAGTGCTCACTCTCCCTCAAAATGAAAAAAAGAAAACAAAAACAGCAAATGGTGCCTGTGTGAGGTGCTGGATGTGATTATCTCACAATGTACACCTGTATCAAAACATCAAGTGTACACTTACAACTTCCACAATTCCTGTTTGTCAATTGCACCTCCATAAAACTAAAACAAAATAAAAAACTGCTGAAACTATGTCCAAACTAAGGGTTGCTCAGGGAAGCAAATGGGACTGGGGACCCTGCCTCTAAGGGCAATTTCACTTCAACAGCTTTCTTAAAAAAATAAAAACAAAAACTAGGAGCGCCTGGCTGGCTCAGTCAGTAGAGCATGCAACTCTTAACCTCTCAGGGTCATGAGTTCAAGCCCCAGTTCAAGACTCTCATGGAGTCTACTTTTAAAAAAAAAAGGAGGGGGGGACGCCTGGCTGGCTCAGTCCCTATAGTATGCTACTTCCTTAACCTTGGGGACACAAGTTCAAGCCTCACATGAGGCATAGAGATTGTTTAAAACAAATCAATGATGTATTTTTTAAAAATTGAAAGCTTGAAATACACGTGGCAAACCCAGTCACTAGTGTTTGCTAATCTATTCTCCATATTTTTAAGTTTTCTCTAAAAAAGATTTTTTTTAATGTTTTCAAAGCACAAAAACATGGTGTATTTTTTAAAATACATTTTTTTAAAATGTCTTCAGTTCCTGACCTTGAAGAGAGGCCTCTAAGACACATAAAAACGTGGCTGCTAGGGGAGCCTGAGTGGTTCAGTCAGTTGGGCGTCCGACTTCAGCTCAGGTCATGATCTCGCAGTCTGTGGGTTCCAGCCCCCATCGGGGCTGCTCCGAGCCTGCTTCGGATTCTGTGTCTCCCTCTCTCTGCCCCTCCCACACTCACGCTCTGTCTGTCTGTCTCTCTCTCTCAAAGATAAAACAAACATTAAAAAAATTAAAAACAAAACAAAAACGTGGCTGTTAAGAGAAGGCCTTGGAGCGCCAGAGGCAAAAGAGGATGGTTAGGAAGGTATATCGGTGGGGCAGGCATTTCGGGGAATTGCTAAAGGCAAGAGGGAAGCGAGGGGCACGGGAAAGGGGATGGTAAATGGGAAGGACAAGAGCCGAGGAGAAAGAGTGTGTTTTGGCATTAACTGACCCAAGCTAGAGACCCGGTGAGGAGAGAGATGGGGCTAGGGACAGGGAACAGGACGACTCAGTGGAGAAGCGGGGGTGGGGGTGGGGGGTGGGGGGGTGGAGAGCTGGGGAGGAGTGGGGAATACAACCTGGACCCACATGCGAGGGAAAGACTTGGCTCAAGCCGGGGGCTATGGTAGCGGGGTTTATTTGGGAGAGCTGGCTTACCGTCTGCGGGGTGGAGAGGAGCTGGCAAGGAGAGGGCCTCGAGTCACCAGGCCATGAGAGTCCCGGGCATCCCGGGACGCAGCCCTCTAGGGCGACCTGGGAAGAGGAATGCGGTGGAGAGACGCCGAGGCTCCCGGAGTCATAAAACCCGGGAAGGGGAGTCTCGGGCGGGGCAGGGGCCCGGCAAGGAAGGACTCCCGGCCAGGGCGATCGGAGAGCGGGACGCCAGGTTTGGGGAGGACACCAGTCGGGGTTTGGGACCCATCGGAAAACGCCGGAGCAGGAACAGGGCTTTTCGTGAGGACTCCGAGAGTGGGGAGGGAGCCTGCCCGAGGGACGCCGGGCGGGAGAGGTCGTCGACAGCGGGGTGGGCCCCGGCCCGAGCATCGCGTTGCTACAGGGAAGGGCTGGCACCCCGCGCCCGGGAGACCTCGCGGTCACCGCCGCCCCCACCCAGCCACACTCACCTCAGCACCGCAGAGGAGCCGCCGCCGGGCCAGGCCCCAATAGCCGCACCCGCTGCAGCACGGCAATCCAACCGGAAGTGACCTCCCCACCCCGCGTCCGAAACCGGAGGTACCCTGGGGCCGCTCTGGGAAACGGACTCCTCGTCTCTGTAGTTAGTCTCCCTAAGGAACTGTAAACTCCGTGCCGGAAGCCGGGAGCGCTGCCACTGGGTGGCAGCCTGGAACCATGACCCCGAAGCTTCAGATCCGAGGCAAGGGGAGGCTTAGGAACCCATTTTGAAGATTAATAAACTACAGCCATTTTCAGGGGAAAGCTCTCTAGTAATTCCTCAAGGCACTGCCACCAACAAAAGAACAGGTCCTTTCCTTTACAGAGAATGGCAGAGAAGCCACGTGATGACCAAGAGAGATGCTTATTGGTTAGAGCCCCTTTAGTTCAGCACACTGAACGCAAGCTGCGTCCACTCTAACTGGGATAAGGGGTTCCCGGGTGCTTGCGAGTAGAACAAAGCCTCCCTGGGGCCACTTCTTGGCCAAGGATCCAGACCACTTTATCCAGAAGGGGAAAGCAGTGGCAGGCAGGTTATTCTACAGATCAGGTGACCAAGCCTAGCCCTCTCTCGTTAAAGAGGAAACCCCAGCCTCCTGTATGTTCTACCCATTACCAAGGCCTAGCCCTGCTAGGTTCACTGCCTAGGTGTGGTGGGTGGTCAAGAGGCCAGTGGAGACCGGGAAAGCAAGACCTGTGGGCAAGGTTCATGCTAGAGACAAGTGCAGAACCCACCAAGAAGCCACCTGGCAACAACAAAAAGGTCTGCTCTCTGGTGGGAGAAGCCTGACTGCACACAGCCTCTCGAAACAACCCTGAGGTGACTGGTTCTGATGCACTCTGGGAGATGGTCCCCAGGAACTCTCAGTCCCTGGCCTTCCTGCCTGTGGTCGGTACAAGGAGTGTTCTACCTCAACCAGCCACCAACCTCTCTGCCCCCAGCCTTCCTGCTTCAAGGTATCACTTACAGAGGGCTGCAGCCCCTGCTTTTTACACAGGTTCACAAAGGGAACTACTGGGGCAGGGAGCTCTGGGAAGCAAGTGTCCCGGTTCTGAGGCTGCCATTACCATCTCTGCGCCAGACTGGCTCAGCATTATCTGCCTTGGATCTCCCACCTTTGATGAACTGTCAAAAGTTTGGGACAAGGTACCATGAGCCAAACAGGGAGCCCATTTGTCCTGAGAAACTAACCTATCCTGGTCCTGGCTTCCCACTGTAGGATGGCTTCCTGGCTCTCCAGCCTGCAGCTTCAGGAGCACCACTCTCACCCCAAAGAATCCATACCCTGACCTAGATCCTCCAAGCACTCGAGAGAAGTTAACACAGATGTGGGCAGAATTCTCTGCTCTGTGTACTGCATGGCACAGTAGTTTCCAGGAATCAAGATGTGAAGATCCCTAGCACCCCACCTCTTCTTTCCAGAGCTTTCACTGTTCACTGGTGCTTCTAACTTCATCTTCCTTCTCCTTACACAAAGAGCTCCATGGAGGTCCTCCCGGCAAAGACCCTTCCCTCTGAAACCACAAGCAAGCACAGCTTAGTGGCAAAAGGACAGATTTTATTGAGCTCCTCGTCCCTAGTTTTCTTTCTCCTGCACAGTCTTGGTTCCCCGCAGACGCCCAGTCCGGCGGGCAGCAATAAGACCCACTTTGCGGCCAGCAGGAGCATCTCTGCGGATAGTAGAGGGTTTGCCAATGTGCTGGTGGTTGCCACCTCCAAAAGGATGCTCCACGGGCTGCAAGCAGAAAAAAGTGGTATTAACATAGGGATGTGGACCCCATCTACCTCAGGACTTGGGTAAGAGCAGGATCAACTGACACGTGCCAACAAACCGTAACACAAAAAAGGAGACACTCCAGGAAAGCACCTGTCCATCCAGCCTCCCAGCCCCCAAATCCCTCAACACCCCAACTGCCCGATTTCTCGGTTACTTACATTCATGGCCACACCACGCACACGTGGCCAACAATTCCTCTTTGCCTTATACTTGTGGTAAGCACGCCCAGCCTTCAGAATGGGCTTGTCAATGCGGCCGCCTCCAGCCACCACACCTGTTGGGGAGATCAGGCACCTGAGGGAGGTGCACCATACCCTCCCAGAACTTCAGGACCCTATCAGGCTCTGAGCATCCTTGCCAGTACCCCACCCCCACACCAACCACCCTCTCACTACAGTCCTACACCGTCACACAATTCCCAAAATTTCATTAACACCCCAAAACTACCACTGAGCATTAAGACCCTTCGCAACCCAGTAGCCAACATTAAATTTTTCTGGATTTCTCAGGCAGCCAAGCCAAGCCTTTCCCCACGTCATCTGTAATGTCGACTTCAACCCACGATTCTCCAGGGAAGCTCCCACTTTGCTGTGTCGGAGCGGATCACTCAATCTAACCTCCAAACACCAACAGGATGGCTAACCCAGCCTGACACACACATCTTGGCCAATCTTGCTTACTTCGTAGTAAATATACACTCAACAGCATCCCTTGAGTTTGCCACAAGAATAAAAAGATGTTGCCCAAATAGCAAAGTGAGCCAGGGCTCAAATCTTCCTTAAAGCATTTCCTAGTAGCTTAAAAAAGGTTACACATCCCTGAAAAAGCTCTTAACTACGTGGACGTGACAGCAGGAATCACGGAAGAGCAGATTAGGCCACACTACAGACAAGTCTGACCAACAAGTCCCAAAGCCCAGCTCTAGCTGTTGACTTCACAGGCACACAGTGTTCAACTGCTGCCTGCCACTCACCAACCACAGCTCTGTTGGCTGAAGAAATTACTTTCTTTGAGCCGGAAGGCAGCTTCACTCGAGTCTTCTTGGTCTCTGGATTGTGGGAGATGACAGTGGCGTAGTTTCCGGAGGCTCGGGCCAACTTGCCCCGGTCACCAGGCTTCTCCTCCAGACAACACACAATAGTGCCCTCAGGCATAGTGCCCACCGGGAGCACATTGCCTATGTTGAGCTGGGCTGCAAGAAGCACCATAGGTCAGTACAGCAAAGTGGTCCCCCTTAACTACTGCTGATCAGAAGCAATGCAAATCCAAGTCCCCAAGAAGGCCAGCACAGCCCACAACATCCAGCCTCCTCTTACACAGCTCTCTGGGCATCCCCTCTAGTGTGTTTAGCCAAACAGCTCTCACTAGGTGAGACTTCTGCCTGGATGTTCCTCCTGACTTAGGATGTAACCCTCCTCCCAGCAACCACAGGTCCAATCCCCTCCCCATCTCGACCTTCCACACCACACGCAAAGCTTACCCTTAAAAAAGAGAAAAAAAAAAAAGTAAAAACAAAAACGTGCGCCCAAGCGAGTCAAGGGCAGAGAGAGGAGGAGAGAGAAAATCCCAAGGAGGCTCCACACTGTCAGCGTCAGCGCCACCGCGGGGCTCGACGCCTCCAACCGAGATCAAGACCTGAACCGAAATCAAGAATCCGACGCTTAAGAGACGGGCAACCCAGGCGTCCGCGAAGCCTACCCTTCTTGCCGCAGTACACGAACTGGCCGGTGTGGATGCCCTCAGCAGCGATGAACAGCTCCGTCCGCTTCTTGAACCGGTACGGATCCCGAAAGACTACCTTGGCGAGGGGTGCACCGCGGCCCGGGTCGTGGATGATGTCCTGCGGGCCGAGGTGGCATGAGTGGCGGGTCCCGGCGGGGCGCCCCGTGTCCCCACCCGCCCGCACGGGATCCCCGCACCTTCACGATGCCCTTGATGTAGCCGTGTCGCTCCGCGAAGTCCACGGCTCGCAGACGCGCAGCGCCCTTGCGGTGCTTGACGTGCGCGCGGAACACCGAGCCGGCGCCCTTTCTCTGCCCACGGATGACGCGGCCCATGGCGGCTGTCTGGAGGCGGCTTACGGTCAGCGCCCGGGCGGCCCAGGCAGCCCCACCACCCTAGCTTCAGGGTCCCAGGTCCCCAGGATCCTCCCTCCAGGTCCCGACCCTTTCCCACCCCCATCCCTGGCCCTGCACCCCAGCTCTCTCTCAGGAATCCCGCCGGGGTCCCTAGCTGACCCCAGGGCAGCGGATGGCGGCGGATAATGCCAGAGCCGCCACGCCACATACACGTCCTACCTGCTGCCGAGCGCGGCCGGAAGAGGAGACACAGCGGAGGAGAGCCGCCTTATCTTCCGGGGCGGGGCCGAGAGCCCCTTGACCTTCCGGCACGGCCGTGAGCCCAGTGCACGCCGGGATTTGTAGTCATCCCGCGGGTGCCCGCGGCCCTTACCCGGCCGCCGGGGCGCCAGGTCACGCAGGTGACCGGATGTCCTGCAGCGGGGTCCCTGTGGACGGGGCCCGGGAGGAGGCGGGAGGGATATCCGGACTTCATAGAAGTCTCACGGAGGATGAGCGTCGCCCACTGAGCGGCCGAGGAGACTCCCCCCTCCCCCCCCGCCCCCGAGGGGTTGGGTGACTTTACAGGGTTACGCGGACCCGGATAGAGCGACTTACTCCGGGCGCGGAGTCGCAGGGGTCCTCTCTTGGCCTGGCGAATGCCCCCTTATATAGCTAGAGCTCCTTGCAAGGTTACTGGCTCCCGTCTAGGGCAAGGGCCGCTTTCTAGGGTGAGGCCCTTCCTTGTAGGGTTGTGGGCCCCCTTTTAAAATGGGTGGACGGTGTGGTGGCTTACAGAAGACGGGTGTCTGGACGAAAAATAGCAAATGTTCAACCACCGCGGGTGCGGCCGCTCCGGGCACGTTGCGACTCTGTGCACTGATAGGTTTTCGGAGAGGTCAGAGTGGCCGTACCCGGATGTGGGTATTGGGGAGAGAGACGGGGGCACCCTGGTCTTTGCTTGGACGACCCGGGCAGGGCATGGTTGGCGACGGTCGAGGAGGCTGCCACGGACAGACTGGGCGACAGTAGAGGTTCGGGAGTTTCAGTTGGGATGGTGGGACCTCCGGGGAGGAGGAGTGTCGCCCTCCTGCTCCCTACACCACTCCCTCCCGGGCACGTGGAGGAGGGAAAGTGAGGCCAGGAAATGGAGCGGGCAGAACTGGTGGCTTGGGAAGGGGGAGAAGAAGAGAGTGAACCATGTCACCGCTGCGAGAATGAGGAAAGGGAGACTGGACAAATGACCCTGAGGTGAGGGAACACGATGAGCCTGCTCAGAACCCTATAGGGAGGGGTGGGTGAGGTTGGAGTTGAGAAAGGGAACAGCTGGAGGGGGACCCTTGGAGTGTGAGCTGGAGATAAAGATCAAGTCTACCAGGGCAGGGAGCCCCCAGCTGGGCGTGTGCTGCTGAGTGAGGACTTTCCGGAGTTCCGCCCCAGAGGAGTGGGAGGAGCCTTCAGGAAAAGGTGCCAGGGGTTAAGACCTGGGGGTCAGACAGAGTGAGAACTGCCCACAGGCAGGTCCAGGTAGAGCTTCTTGACTAGGGCTGTGGGTGTGCAGGGGAGACCAGTAGCGGGAGAGGTCGCAAGGTAAGGGGAGTGAGCGCAGGGGTCCCAATGGACAGAGACTTGCACTCAGGACTTTGCAGTAGGGTGTTTGCTAGCAGCAGTGCAGTCAGGTAGGCCTTGGAGGGACGGTGACAAGAATGACATCGTGAGAAAGTAAGAAGGGGGCCACGTGGCCACATGCTGAAGCGAAGAAGCAGAGGGGACTGGTGAGGCCCCAAGAGAGGCAACAGTTGGGTCAGCAGGGTTGGGGACTCAGGAGGCATCGCAGCCCTGGCAGGGCCAGGGGCTGAGGGTGAGATGGGAAACAAAGGCAGAAGGAAATGGCAGATAAAGTTAAATTTCCTTATAACCCGCAGCCCATTGGCAAATACTTGAGGCAGGCAGAGTAAAATGTTTCTCCTTGAACTCCCTACTGTCTTAATGGTAATGCTTTGCTAGAGGGAAAAACAACCTTAGTTTGACAATAGCGGGGCCTCCAATATCCTGTGAGTCTTCTCTAGCCTATGAAAATCTCTTTGGGAACTTCCCCTGGACTCTACCTCCCCTGACTCCATGGTATAACCAGTCTCTCATGGTTCCCAGGACAGCTCTTTCTGCCCACGGGTCCTATCCCCGTGCTTTAATAAAATTACCTTTTTGCACCAAAGACATCTCAAGAATTCTTTCTTGGCTGTTGGCTCCTAAGCCCATGAACCCCATTATCACCCCAAAAAACCCCATCAAGGGGCACCTGGGCCTCCTTGGGGCAGAGTGAGGGGTTTTGAGGTCAGCCCAGGATAGGCTCAGAGGACCAGAAAGGCACAGGGAGTGGCAGGGAGGTGGGGACAGTACTTGGACACTCAGGCTATGTGGTCCCTAAGGTCTCAGATCTCTGGGATGAGATATGGTGGAGGAGGGCCCCCCACTTTCTCTTTGCCCTAGAGCTCAATGCAGCCAGAAGGTGGCTAACCAGGCCTACTGCAGGACATGTGTTCAGAGCCTTGCCATAGGCAGATGGTCAGTAATGCCAGCCCAAGAGTTCCAGGGGATGAATGGCAGCTGTGAGCCCCCAGTGAAGGTTCTGGGCCCAGGGAAGCCTCAAGAAGTGCTGTTGGGAGCGGGGGGAGGCTTGCTTGCTTGGATGCTTCCTCCTGAAGGCCCACCTGGAGATGGCAGGCATGGACTGACTTAAGGGAGGGCAGCCAGTTCTGGGGCTCTCTGAGGTGCAGACACTTGCCTGATATTTATTGTGCCCCTGCCTCAAGCTCAGTGCATCTGTCCTTGCAGAGCTGGGGATCCTGGCTGGTGCCCTCCCCCTTCAAAGTCCAGAGACCTCTGACTTGCCTCCATCTCGCTAGCCTGAATGTTAGTCCCCGTGTGAGAGGCCGCCAAGTCCGGCACACAGCAGGGACTCCACAAATCTGGGTCACCTGATGATGGGGACCTCTCCAGGGGCAGCCACACTGGGCATGGGGTTCTCAAGCCTTCAAGAGGGGTCCATCTGCCTTTGCTCATGCTGGTGAGCCAGCCACCTTTCCCATGCCACCCAAGGTTACCTCTTCCCAGCATTTCAAACTTTATTCTTAGTTCTTTATTTCCTTTTAAAGTTGCTTTTTAAATATTTTTTTGTCATGTACACACAAGAATAATTTGGTTTAAAATTTTGTTTTTTAACATTTATTCATTTTTGAGAGTGGGAGAGACAGAGCATGAGCTGGGGAGGGGCAGAGAGAGGGAGACACAGAATCCAAAGTAGGCTGCAGGCTCTGAGCTGCCAGCACAGAGCCCGACACGGGGCTCGAACTCACAGACCACGAGACCACGAGACCACGAGACCACGAGATCATGACCTGAGCTGAAGTCAGACGCTCAACCGACTGAGCCACCCAGGCGCCCCAAGAGTAATTTGGTTTAAACATGCATGACCACGACTCTCTTCTGTCTTTTTGCACTTGGCTCCCCGCCCCCACATCAGCTGCCCTCAGGCAAATAACAACACTATGCTTCTATTCTTTGTGTGGGAACAATAATACTGTCTTTCATACGGTTATTGTGGGAGTTAAGTGAGTGGATATACACCAAGGACATAAAGTATGCCTACAAAAGTCATCAGGGCTAGAGAAGTCAGAGTGGACACACTCGGACACAACCAGAGAGGTGTTTTGAGAGCGACCCGAAGAGAGCCCTAGGAGACTTTGAGGTACCCAGACAAAATCAGCTTGCTGACATGGGTGCTAACTTCACGGGATATTCAGGGTGTGAAAATTCATCTGGCAGTATGCTAAAGGTATTTGTGACTCCTTCCTATGTATTCTACTTTTAAAAATACTGTTTTTTTGTAAGTGTGCATGAAAACTAGTAAAAATTCTTGGGCTGTCTTTAGACCTCCAAAAGCTGTGGAAGGGGCGGTGTCCAACTCTGTACCTCCAAGCAGAAAAGGGGAGCCCAGCTAATACCTGGGGTAAAATTGGAGTAAAGGATAATTCTTATATATAAATATCCAAAGCAAAACAAAAATGAAGGAAAATATACATCTTGAGACAAACCAAACAAAATTTAAGTGAAAAAAAGAAGAATCAGTTCTTTCATGCATGTTTTTAGTATCTGAATATATGCGCTGAAAGGTTCTAAGTGTATGTAAACAGGCATACCTCACTTTATTTTTTGCTGATACTGTGTTTTTTACAAATTAAAGGTCTGTGGCAACCCTGAATTGAGCAAGACTGTTGGTGCCCTTTTTCCAACACCATTTGCTCACTTATGTCTCTGTCACGTTTTGGTAATTCTTGAAATGTTTTAAACTTTTTCATTATTATTTGTTATAGTGATCAGTGATAGGACTTGCCGAAAGCTCAGATGATGGTTAGCATTTTTTAGCAACATAGATATAGATACAGATATACATATGCATATACGTATATGTACATACACATATAGTTATAAGTTATTTATGTGAGAGGGAGAGCACAAGCTTAAGCAGAGGAGGGGCAAAGAGAGGGGAGAGAAAGAATCCCAAGCAGTCTCTGTGATGTCAATGTGGATCCTGATGTGGGGCTCCAACTCACAAACCATGAGATCAAGAGTCAGACACTCAACCTACTGAGCCACCCAGACACCCCTAGCAATAAAATATTTTAAAATTAAAGTATGTATGTTGCTTTTTTAGACCTAATGCTATTGCATGCTTAATAGACTACTGCATAAACATAACTTTGTTATGTACTGGGAAACCAAGAAATTCGTTTGGTTTGTTTTATTGTCATTATTCACTTTATTGCAGTGGTCTGGAACCAAACTTGCAATATCTCCAAGGTATGCCTGTATATATATGTAAATTTATTTGTATCCTGCAAAGCATTTTCATTTTCTTTCAATTCCAAGTATGATTTTCTCTTCCTCCCATGAGTTATTTTGCAGGTTGCTATTTAGTTTCTAAGCATATTTGTTTAAACTATTTAGCCATATCTAAATGCAATATCTTATTTTCAGATAATGTAGTTTGTATGATGCCAATTACTTGCAATACAGATGCCTCCCGGGGCCCCTGGGTAGCTCAGGTTACCATCTCACGGCTTGTGAGTGGCTTGTGAGTTCGAGCCCAAGGTCGGGCTCTGTGCTGACAGCTCAGAGCCTGGAGCCTTCTTCGGATTCTGTGTCTCCCTCTCTATCTGATCCTCCCCCACTCGCACTCTGTCTCTTTCTCTCTCTCTCTCATAAATAAATAAACATTAAAAATATTTAAAATATAGATGCCTCGGGGCGCCTGGGTGGCTCAGTCGGTTGGGCGACCGACTTCGGCTCAGGTCATGATCTCGCGGTCCGTGAGTTCGAGCCCCGCATCGGGCTCTGTGCTGACAGCTTGGAACCTGGAGCCTGCTTCCGATTCTGTGTCTCCCTCTCTCTCTGACCTTCCCCTATTCATGTTCTGTCTCTCTGTCTCTAAAATGAATAAACGTTAAAAAAAAATTAAAAAAAAAATAAAATAAAATATAGATGCCTCCTTTGCTGCCTTGTACATTTTGGCTCTTGTGTCCCTCTTCAAAAAGGTGGTCTCTGCTTTTGTTCCCCCTCCCCTTTATTTTTATTTATTTTTTTAAAAAAAAAATTTTTTTTTCAACGTTTATTTATTTTTGGGACAGAGAGAGACAGAGCATGAACGGGGGAGGGGCAGAGAGAGAGGGAGACACAGAATCGGAAACAGGCTCCAGGCTCTGAGCCATCAGCCCAGAGCCCGACGCGGGGCTCGAACTCCCGGACTGCGAGATCGTGACCTGGCTGAAGTCGGACGCTTAACCGACTGCGCCACCCAGGCGCCCCATGTTCCCCCTCCCCTTTATAAAAATAAGAAAACATTTAAAGAAAAATATACGAGATTTCATCGCATAAGACTAAATAGTTTTGTTTTAAGTTCTTTTAAAATTACTGTATGTGTAAGCATATATTCATAAGCATAGATTTGTGCGTGTGCTGGGTCACACTGTAAAGCATTTTTTACCGTGTCACAAAAGTTTGAAAGACACGATCGTAGAGAAGTTTTTCAACTGTAGGGGAAGAGGGTGAAGGATACACAGGACCTCTCCGTACTGCCTTTGCAACTTGCATGATTTTATAATTATCTAACAACAAAAAGTTGAAAGAGAAAGGACGCTGCCTCAGCACCCGGTTGCCTGGAATGATGCTCGACTTTTCCATTGGCCTTTCTCGAGGTCTCGCGTGGACGCGTCTGCTCTCAGGCTTGGGGGCTCTGCGCCGGGATCCCCGTCTCCCGCAGCGGGCTCGCCCCTCGGATTTGGGAGTTCACGGGAGATCAGGTCCAGAACAGCGCCCCGCCCTCAGCGGCCCTCTTCCGTCACCAGCCTCGCGCCGTAGGAGCCAAAAGGCGCCCACCGAGGCGCGTGGTCCTCCGAGCCTCCTAGAGCGGCGCTGAGACCCGTTTCCGGGGGCGGGCCGGAACCGGACCGCCTGCTCCCGGCGCCCTCTGCGCGCGGTCCGGGATAGCGGCCCAGGGTGAGTAGGTCCTGGCCGCGGGGCGGGGACCGGAGTGGGGTGAGTGCGGTTCTCTGAACCCGGCCTGGCTGGGGCTGTGGCCCGCACAGAGGCCGCGCTGAGCACCGCGGGGCGCTGACCTGCAGCCGGCGCCGCCCCCTCGCTTTTCCTTCGTTCTGGGCCTTAGGGAGGGTCCGGAGTCCGGGTCCCACCGGCTGGCGCGGCAAGTGTGCGGGCCGGTCCCGCAGAGCCTGGGTGGCTGCGCAGAGCTGAGGCTGCAGTGGGGGGAGACCTGGGAGGACCGGTTCTGTCCGGGTTGCGTCCCCCTCGGCCTCGCGCCTGCAGTTGCCTGAGCACACCCGCTCGTGAGCGGCTCGTGCCGGCTGGCCACCCCATGCGCTGCCTCTCCCCTGCACCCTCGTTTTCCAACCAATTGTCAGCCCGACGCCCTTGCTTTACCCTGTGCGGTTCTTCGCCCCCGCCCCCTCTTCGCGGAGTTGCCTCATTCATTGGACAACTAGCATTCGGACAACTGGCATACTTACCTTGTCCTGACGACCCTTCTAGTGCTGGGGATACTGCAGTGAAGGGGTAACATCCCTGACTTCATGAAACATCTGTTGTAATAGAAGTGAGGCATTAATGCAATAGAGGCAACAAACAAGAAAGTAGGTTTTTTTGAGAGTGTAATCGAGCGAGGGAGGGACAGAGAAAGAGCATCTTAATTAAGCCAGCTCCATGCCCAGTTGTGTTCAATCCCACCACCGTGAGATCTTGACCTGAGCTGAAATCAAGAGACGGATGCTTAACCGAGCCACCCAGGTGCTCTGAGAAAATAGTTTTTGATGATTTCAAGGGTTATGAAGAAAATGAACCAAGAGGATAGGTTTGTGAGAGTTAAGGAGTTAGGGGTGGCTGTAGGTGAGCAGGGAAGGTCTCTGCAAGAAGTTAACATTTGAACTGAAACCTGGTGGCTGACAGGCCTTGCTAAGCCCTTGTAGGCAAAGGAAAGTGCATCAGAATGGCATTGGCTAATTTGAGTAACAGAGAGAACGCCAGCTTGGCTGCAGTGTAGTACGCAAGGGGGTAGGTGAGGGAGTGGAGCAAGGTGCCCCAGTCCCCTGAGGAACAGAGGTTTTATTCAAAATTGGAGGGAAAGAATGACTCCTGCTGGTCCTCCAGGCCCCAATTAAATGTAATCCCCTCAAGAAGCCCTCCCTGAACCCCCATCTAAGTTAGCGCTCCCCTTCCCCTTGATATTTTCTGTCTCAGGACTCTGAGCAGGAACCTGTTTTGTTATCATTGTATCCTCTCCTCCACTTTTTTCAACTTAGCGCTGTTTTTCTCACATTAAAGACTTATTCCCTGGCTCCAAAGATAGGACTAAAATCAGGTCTTTTCCCCTCTAACCAGGTGGCCCCTCCCTGAGGACATGCATTCCCCAGAAATAAGCAAAGAGACAGGCATGGTAACTTACCCTCCTAACTGTGGAGAGCGGTATGTGTTGAGTTGACAGCCAGGTCTTCTCCTGAGATGCTCCTCCTCTTAAGATGCTGTGGCTGTCTTGGGGTGAGGAGGACAATAGCTCTGTCAACAGGGGCAGCAGCAATGGTCCACGCAGACTGCCCTGGACAGACAGCCCAGTGCCGTGTCTAGTAGTGGTGTGGCTCTGCTGTTTGCGTTTGCCGTTTGTGCTGTCCGGGCACAGATGACTCACCAAGCTTCTCAGATCATCCTCTGTAGCCTGTTATACTCTCACATGTTAAAAGGGCCTTCCTGCCAGATGTTACCTCGTAGCATCATAACCGCAGGATTTCTGCTGTTGCCAAAAGGGACATCGCTTTACAAAGCGGCAGCTACTTAGGAGGCTCAAGCCCCACAGAAAAGGGTACTCTAGATACCTCCACCCAATACACAGGAGCTCAAGTGTCCATTGAGGAGGGGACACGGCGACCAGAGTCTACTCTGAGCACCTAGCCAGAGCAGATTGTATTTACTGGCTTTTATAAATAATTTTTCCTCAACTGCGACACATTTGGAAAGAAGCAATAAGTCTTAGAGAAATCAGAAAAATGAGAAGAAGGAAAATAAAAACTACCTTGGAAGAAACTAAGGCTAATGTGCTGGGGTATGCGCTGCCAGATTTATTTTTTTGCTTAGAGTCTGCTTATTTCACGTGGTAATGCAGTAACAATGTTTTCTGGTGTTCCACAACATGGTTTTACTGGTTGCAGAACCACCCACTGTCAGGGAACCACTCATTCATTCCACAAATCCTTGCTGTGTATCAGGCCCTCCCCCAGGCCCTGGGGGTACAGCATGAATAACCAGACTGCAGGCCTCATCTCATGGGGGAAGGTGGATAAGAAGCAAGTAAGTTGACTGCATTATGTCCGATAACAGGTGCTATGGATGAAAATAAAACGGAATGAGGATAGGGAAGGAATTCTGCGGTGGGGATGGCATTTTGTTTATTTATTTAAGTTTATTTATTTTGAGAGAGAGCACACATACATGTGAGGGAAGGGTGGGGGGCGTGGGGGGTGGGAGAGAGAGAACCCCAAGCAGGCTCCAGTCTGTCAGTATGGAGCCTGACTCAGGGCTTGAACTCACAAACTGTGAGCTCGTGACCTGAGTGGAAATCAAGAGTCACACTCCTACCTGAGTGAGCTATCCAGACACTGAGTGAGCTATCAGACTTCATTTGAAGTAGGATGGTCCCAGAAGACATCCCTGGGAAAACCAGGAGCGAGAGGTGGAGGCTTGTGGGTGAGCAGGTCTCAGGTTGTGGCTTCTTGGGATGTGAGGGGTCGTCTGGGCTGACCGGGATGTGCTTGCCTCATGTCTCACGCTTTCCTGTCTCTTCTGTATCTGGGTGGTCCTTCTGGGAGACAGGGACAGGGGTGGATGGGCCTTAGGCCTGGGCTCTTCCTACTCAACACTCACCGTCCCCAGCGCCTGCCTTTCCCCTGAAGGGGACCTTGGAATGGCGGTGCCACTTGCGACGCCCAGACTCCAGGTGAGTGTCCCCTCTGAGCCTTTAGGCTGCCTTCATCCCCATCCTCAGCTTTTCAGCCCTGAGGACCTTCCCAGGGGGCCCCAGGCCCACCCATGTAGCTCCCACTCCTGCAGGTGGGTCACAGGGATGGATTCTGTAAGCCAAGGGTCAGCCTCCTCCCTTCGAAGACTCACAATGGCTCTGTCAACTCCTTCCTGAGGCTTTGGGCAGAAGTAGGCTGCCCACAGTCTCCTGAAGCCCCTGAGCTTCAAGGGTCAGCAAGCAAGGTCAGGGGCCCTGTCCGTCCCCAGCACCTGCCTCCATCTGGTGTGAATGGTCAGACCTTCTTGGTGCACACAGCCTTTGGCTTCTCCACTAAGAGCAGAGAACCAGAGAACAGGACAGGAACTCTCCCCACCAGTGTGCAGGCTCGGCCACCAGCATCTCGAGGGTGCCCCTACCCAGGCCAAGGTTGAGACCCTCACTTCTCCCGTGGCTTTTGCAATAGGGCTGTTCCACTTTTCCTTGGAGAGTGTTGAGGTGTACCCCCTCCCCCCCCCATGCCAGGCCTTAGGAATGCAGCAGTGACCATACAGAAGCCTTGACTTCCCAGAGCTGAACAGGCGTCCTAAATATCCCTGACATGGTCTCCGCATCTCCTGCCCAGATAGCCCCAGACAGCAGAGTTTGTGGTTGCAGGAGGCCGTTGTGTTTGAGGACGTGGCTGTGTACTTCACGAGAATAGAGTGGAGTTGCCTGGCCCCCGACCAGCGGGCACTGTACAGGGACGTGATGCTGGAGAACTACGGGCACGTGGCCTCACTGGGTGAGGCTTCCCCTTCCATCCTGGGGCTGGGCTCAGACACAACCCTGCTTCTTCCACCGGCCTCCTGGGGGAGTTGGTTCCTTTCCAAATTCAAAGCCTAACATGTTCAGAGGGGAAGTTGGAGGGGTTCCCGCTCATCTCTCCATGGCCACCCAGCTGCCCTGCTCCTGGGAAAGTAGGTGTTCCAACCCACCCCAAGTATGTGTCCTCTGAGGCCTCCAGCCAGGCAGCCAGACACCCTTCCTCCTGCTCCCTGACACGTGCTGCTCTCCTCCCTGCATGTAGGCTTTCTCGTTGCCAAACCAGCGCTGATCTCCCTCTTGGAACAAGGGGAGGAGCCAGGGGCTTTGATTCTGCAGGTGGCTGAGGAGCAAGGGACTGTGGCCAACCTGTGCCCAGGTAAGTGCAAGGCACAGCAAGGCCTGGCCTTCACACAGCTCCTTGTAGCCCCCTGGTGCTTGGAAGGCTGTACGTTTAGTTCCTCACAGCATGGCCAAATTTCTTACTAAACACCTTGTTTGTCATCCAAGGTCACCCAGGACTAACTTGTACAAGAAACCCAAGTGCATGAACATCCTTCCTGGTGCCCCGAGGTGTCGGGCCAGATCTGTGGGGGCAGTGGGTATGTGAGGAAGACCCAGCAGGGAAGACCCTTGAGCTGCTTTGATCCTTCCAGCTCCCCGTGGCTCACATGCCAAGGCCTGAGTTTGGGACTGCAGAGGCTGCAGAAAGGGAGGAAAGGTGGCCTGCAGTCCATGGGGCCTGTATGGGCAGGACTCTGACCTGTCTACTGAGTGGATGACCTGTGAGTGAGTGCTGGGAGGAAGAGGTGAGCAAAGGATAGCAGTACGCCACACCCTGCAGGTCCCACTCCTGCTTCAGGCCTGCTCCCGACCCCCCAACCTCTGCCCCAGTACTTTGGGCCAAGCTGTGCCCTCCCCTGTCCTCCTGATGCCCCTCCCTGGTCATGAGTTCCCCTCTTGAGCTAACCTCCCACAGTGCTTAAGCCCTTAATGAACCTTCCTTTGGGTCCTCTTATACAAACCCTGATTTTACAGTTTCTTTCTTGCAAGAAGTTTCCAAACCTCTCTACCACTTTGACATGAGGATTCTGTCTTCAAATCAGAGTTCCTTTTGTGAACGTAGAGGCGAGGTCACCTTTCCATTTTCTGTTCATTCTTCCAGATTCTAGGATGGAGGCCGGGGTCAAGGAGTCTTCTCCGGGGAGAGTGTCCTCTAAGCAGTTAGGACTGTTGGGCACAGTTTGGGGGCGCCTCCCTGAGGAGAGGAATGGCCGTCCTAAAGATGGGTCAGATAAAGGACAACTCGACCCCCAGGCAGGCGGCCTTGGTGGGGAACTTAGCACACCCCTGGGGACCCTGGAGGCAAAACAGCCAGGCTTGGGCCCTGCAGAGGCTGCTGGGGACAGAGTGTACAGGTGTGCTTGCGGCAAGGCGTTCAAGTACAACTCGCTGCTGCTCAGGCACCAGGTCATCCACACGGGGGCCAAGCCCTACCAGTGCACCGAGTGTGGCAAGGCCTTCAAGCAGAGCTCCATCCTCCTGAGACACCAGCTCATCCACACTGAGGAGAAGCCCTACCAGTGCGGCGAGTGCGGGAAGGCCTTCCGGCAGAGCACTCAGCTGACCGCACACCACAGGGTCCACACGCGGGAGAAGCCCTACGAGTGCGGCGAGTGCGGGAAGGCCTTTGGCCGCAGCTCCCGGCTCCGGCAGCACCAGAAGTTCCACACGGGAGAAAAGCCGTACGAGTGCGGCGAGTGCGGGAAGGCCTTCTGCCGCAGGTTCACCCTCAACGAGCACGGCCGCATCCACAGCGGGGAGCGGCCGTACACGTGCCTGCAGTGCGGGCAGCGCTTCATCCGCGGGTCGTCGCTCCTCAAACACCACCGGCTGCACGCCGGGGACGGCCCCCGAGAAGACGGCGGCCGCCAGGACCCCCAGCCCGGCGCCGCACAGAAGACCGCCTCGGGCGCCAGGCCGTTCGAGTGCCCCGTGTGCCAGAAGCCCTTCAAACACAACTCCTTGCTCCTCCTGCACCAGAGGCTGCACACGGGCGAGAAGCCCTTCGAGTGCAGGGAATGCGGCAAAGCCTTCAGCCGGAAGTCCAACCTCACTCTGCACCAGAAGACCCACACCAAGCAGAAGCCCTTTGCCTGCACGGAGTGTGGCAAGGCTTTCCGCAGGAGCTACACGCTGAATGAGCACTACCGGCTCCACAGTGCCGAGAGGCCCTACCGGTGCCGGGCCTGTGGCGGAGCCTGCGGCCGGCCGTCAGCCCTCACGCAACACCAGAAAGTCCACGGGCCCGCGTGTTCCCGGGAGGGTGGGGAGGACAGACGGGTGCCCCACTGGGCTCCCCGTTGAGTTGATGAAAGGCGGAGAACTCATCCAGGAGGGGGCCCCAAGGCAGAAGGCTGTCGGTCCTCCCCGCTTGGCTGTGAGAAGGGTCAGGGCCAGGGCTGTGGTCGAGCAGCCCGAGGGAAGGGCAGTGAGGAAGGCTGAGCCAGAGCGGGTCCCCCCACGACTGCTGAGCCCAGATAGACGCCCGCGGGAGGGCGGCATTTCTAAACCGTCCAAGTCTGCGCCTGGAGGCACACGCGGGCTCCAACACAAGTGGGGGTTGGGGGTGGGTTTCGTTTTCTCTTTCCACTCCTCGGGTTTCCAAATATTGACTTGTGATGGGGGGAGGGGAGCGGAATCTGTTGGCTTTTTTTTTTTTTTTTTTTTTTGGATGTTCATTTGTTACTAGAATTGACCAAGATCAGACTGTTGGCAGGGGACCCAGCCACCTAGTGGGGCAGAGGACTAGAATCCACACAACACCTGCCATGGAGATGTTGGGAACTCTCAGGTAGACCCAGGGTTTGTTGACAAGCCACGGCAAAGCTGGAGGGGTAGTGGTGGCTGAAGCAGGACTCGGGAGTGGGGTCTGCAGGCTCCCAGGCAGTGCCTTGGGAGCCCCAGCCAGGCTAAGTGTGATCCCTCAGCAGGCCTGTCAGCAGAAGGTATTCACTGGGGAGAAGCTTCCCTGGGTGGCCGCTGGTGAGAGGGGCCATCTCTTAGTGACCCTTCTTCTTCATCAGCCCCCCGGCCCCAGGAGCCCCGAGAACACGGAGGGGCTTCTACAGCATCTTACAAAAGGTGTGCCAGAAAGGAAGCCGCCAGCCCCAAGCAGAGCTACCAGTGAATGTGTATTTTTTAATCATTTTTCCCCCAAATATAAATTTATTTTAGGACATTTGGGAAATGCAAGAACTTAGAAATGTAAAAAACTGCCCTTTGGTCTCACTCTTCAGAGATCACTACAGCGATGTTTGGTGTGTTTTCTTAGCCTCTTTTTAAAAATTTTAATGCTTATTTATTTATTTTGAGACAGAGAGAACATGAGTTGGGGAGGCACAGAGAGAGGAGAGAATCCCAAGCAGTTTCTGCGCTCTCAGCAGAGCTCGATCTCATGAATCACAAGACATGACCAAAACCGAGATCAAGAGTTGGACAGTTAACTGACTGAGCCGCCCAGGCACCCTCTTAGCCTCTTAAAAAAATTTTTTTTTAATGTTTATTTACTGTCGGGAGACACAGAATCTAACCCAGGCTGCAGGCTCTTGCTGTCAGCACAGAACCCCGACGTGGGGCTCAAACCCACGAGACTATGACCTGAACCAAAGTTGGATGCTTAACCAAGTGAGTCGCGCAGGTGCCTCCCCACCCCGACTCTTTTTAATGCACATGTATGGTATTTGTTTTACAAATCGGGGTTTACTTTGCTTAAAACCGTGTCCCTGCTGACTGGTTTAGGTAGCAGCTTCCTTGCTGTCACACATCTGTCCTTTCCTCACACCTTCACTGTATTTGTTGGCCCCGTAGCAGACCTGTGCACATTTGCTTGTGGCTGAGGTGGACTTTCCCCATCAGGGTTACAGATGTGGAGGGACTGTTTTTAACCATTTGATTAATCATGAAAAATGCCAGTCTTGTTTTCATTTATATTTCTTGGCCTTTTCGTGAGTAAATTCTCTGTAAGCTCTTGTACCTATTTTTTTTTTTTAATTTTTTTTTTCAACATTTATTTATTTTTGGGACAGAGAGAGACAGAGCATGAACGGGGGAGGGGGCAGAGAGAGAGGGAGACACAGAATCGGAAACAGGCTCCAGGCTGTGAGCCATCAGCCCAGAGCCTGACGCGGGGCTCGAACTCACGGACCGTGAGATCGTGACCTGGCTGAAGTCGGACGCTTAACCGACTGCGCCACCCAGGCGCCCCTCTTGTACCTATTTTTATTAGGTTTTTAAGCCTCTGTGTTGAGCTCCAATCCCTTTCCCTTAATACCTGTTTCTTCAACTGTGATACAAACCACAGGTCTTTTGGTGGTGGGTGAGCATGGAAGAGATGGGCCGGAAACTGCGTCATACACTTGAGGAAGTGATATATTACAAATATTTTTTCCCAGTTCCTTATTTGCTTTTAGTTATGAGGTTTTTTTGTTTTTTTTTTTTTTTTTAATTTTTTTTTTTTCAACGTTTATTTATTTTTGGGACAGAGAGAGACAGAGCATGAACGGGGGAGGGGCAGAGAGAGAGGGAGACACAGAATTGGAAGCAGGCTCCAGGCTCTGAGCCATCAGCCCAGAGCCTGACGCGGGGCTCGAACTCACGGACCATGAGATCGTGACCTGGCTGAAGCCGGACGCTTAACCGACTGCGCCACCCAGGCGCCCCTAGTTATGAGGTTTTTAATAAGAAAAATACATGTTCCCTATGGGCAAAACTGTCTTGTTGTGATTAGAAAGGCCTTGTCCACCCCAGGATTTTATAAAACACTTTCTTTACTTTGGTTAAGTTACAGAAATACTACATATTTGCAGTAAAACAATAACGAAATCTCAATACAAAAATAGGAAATATTTCCCTCTTCCCTTGTCCCACATTCCCACCTTACTCCCCAGACATACACCTGTTAAGTCTGGGTAGTTCATTCCAGACTTTTTTCTCTACATTTCAAATATTCAGCCTATGTGTGCCTGTGTTTTTACAAACAGGATTACTCTAGTGTTTGAAATGACTTTTAGTGTGTCAAGTCACCGGGCTAAACTGCCCCCAGAATTCCCTTTCAGCTGAATTCCTGAGTGGCAGGCTATGCAGGAGGAAGGAAATGGTGGTCATTTGTAGCTCACACACCTACCTAATACTTAGACACTAACCCAAAGGCTGTTGTGAAGTGATTTTGCAGATGTGATTAAAGCACCTAATCAACTGATTTTAAGTATCCTGGTAGGTCTGGAGTAATCAGTTAAAAAGCCTTTAAAAGCTTAGGTTGGGGCGCCTGGGCGGCTCAGCTAGTTGAGCGTCCAACTCTTGATTTCAACTCAGGTCATGATCTTGGTTTGTGGGATTGAGCCCTGAGTCAGGCTCCAAGCTGCCCTTGCCCATCTCTCTTCTCCCTCTCTCTCTCTCTCTCTCTCATTCCTCCCAAAATAAATAAATTAGCTAACTAAATAAGCAAGCAAGCAAGCTTAGGTTTCCCTATGCCTCCAGCCTGTGGAAAAGCATCAGCTGGTGATCTTGTCAGCAAATCCTCAAAGTATTTGCAAAATGTGGTTTTCTCACTAAGTAAGAATATACTTGAAGAGGTGCCCTTTTTCAAAACACAAAGCCAGTTTTCAGCCCTGACTTTTTTCCAAAATTTAAAAAAAAAACTGTGGTAAAATATACACAGTGTTTGCCATCTTAACCATTTTTAAGTATACAGTTTGGTGGTATTAAGCGTATTCATACGGTGGACCCATCACAACCATCCATCTTGAGAACCCTTTTCATTTTGCAAAACTGAAACCGTTCCCATTAAACGATTCCCCGTTCCCTTCTCCCAGATCCTGGTAACTACCATTCTACTTTATGTCCCTATGATTTCTGACTACTCTAGGAACCTCATCTTAGTGGAGTAAAATAGTATTTGTCCTTTTGTGACTGCTGATTTCAGAGTATAATGTCCTCTGAATTTATCAATGTTGTAGCACGTGATACAATGTCTTTCCTTTTAAAAGGCTGAGTAATATTTACTATTGTATGGTTGGACATTTTCCTTAGCCACTCATCTGTCATGGAGACTTGCATTGCTTCCACCTTTTGGCGACCGTAACTAATATTGCTGTGAACATGGGTGTACAAACATCTCTTCCAGACCCTGCTTTCAATTCCTTTGTGTATTCACCCAGAAGTGGAATTGCTAGGTCATAAAGTAATTGTGTTCAATTTTTTTCCTGTTTTCTACAGTGGCTGCATCATTCTACACCCCGACCAGCAGTGCGCCAGGGTTCCCTTTCTCCAAATGCTCGTCAACACTTGTTGTTTTTGTTGTTTTGATAGTAGCAATCCCAATGGGTGTGAGCCCTGACTTTTTTTAAACAGCAGTATTCAAATGGACACTAACAGGAAGCAGCTCTCCTCTGAAAAAGAATTCAAAAGTATCAGTGACATCTGGTAGAGTGAATTTTGTAAAAGGCATATCTCTGAGTACCACTTCAGCCATATTTCAGTTCCATTCTAATTAAACTTGAACTCCCGTTCTGAGTGCAGGAAATCCACATAATTTTTGGAAATCCTATTTTTCCGTTTTTATGTTCCTTTAAAGAAAAATAAGTTTGCTGACTCAGGTTACTCGGTCTTTCAAACAGGTTTCTATTGAGCATGTGATCCTTGTTGAGCACAGAAGAGATGCATGATGGAAACATCACAGGCTCTGCCTTTGAGGGACCTGGGCCTGAGTAGGAGAAAAGGAGTCACACAGGAGAGGGAGGAGATGGGGCCTCAGGAAGAGCCTGGTGCCCATAGACAGCCCAGGACGGGTGGGGACAAGGTCTCTCTGTGCTGGACACAGGCCCTTGTCACCAACCTCCTCAGGCCCTCTTGGCCCTACTTCCAACTCCCTTTTTGTTCTCAGGATTCCCAGCTCCTGACCTTCTCAGGCCGGGGGATTAGGGAAATTCTGCTTTTGTGCAAGGCCCTTGGGTCTATTGGTTCCTCCCACCAGCTTTGGAGCCAAGCAGGCCTAGATCCAAAAGACGTTCCTAGAAATAGCAAACAACCCTTTAGAGCAAGGCTTTGATACAAGCCAACAAATCCAGAGCCCACACTCCCAACTATCTCCTTTATCAAACTCACACACCAAGGCAGAGCTCCTCCCGCCCTAATTCATCCCAGAGCCACTTATCAATCAGAAATCCCATTTCTACCCTGGAGCTTGCTGAAATTATTCAAACTATCTGACCCTGATTTTACTTAGTGTACCTGCCCTGCATTGCCCATTCCTTCCTGCAGAAACCCCAATAAAGGCTCTGGGCCACACTGTACCCTCCCTCTCTCCTGCCTCCTGACCTATGCTGGCGCTTCCCAGTGTGGCCCTTCATGTTGTACCCTGCCTTCTAGAGAAACTGAGTATAATTATCTTCCTTCATGACAATCATTTCCAAGTCTGCATGTCTTACCATACCAGACTAAAACAAGCCCTAGGTATATTGTAGTATATCATGAGACTCCTGAGTGCCCAAGGATGGCCTGTGGAGAAGCTCTGTTCCAGTTTGTTGAAAGTATTATTGCTCTGGGCTACCTACTAGGATACAGAAAAAGTCCTTAGAAACACATCTTCTTGTAAGTGATTAAGGTAACGACTTTTTCCCTAGTTACATTTATGATGTGGAATCCTATTCCCAGGCTGGAAATAGCTGGAAAGCAATCTGGGCTGGCTCAGAGAAGGGACACACTGACCATTCATAGTGTTTAGGCCTCTGGCTATGAACAGTTGGTTTGTTTGCTCATTGGGCCCAAGGTTCAGTGAGGATTGTGGGACTGGGGCATGGAGGTCCTGGAATGGCCTGCAATGGATAGAAGAAATCCCCATCACTGCTGCCCCGCCCCCACCCCAGCAGCACCTGCAGGGCCTTAGCACCCTGGTATCTGCACCCCCAACACCGCCCAGGTGTGGGGTGGGTGGGTGCTCTGGACCAGGCTCTCGTGCTGGCTGAAACAGCTCTATCCTAAGGGTCTTTGCCTCCCCTTCTTGCTCTTTGAGTCATCTTGGGAATGACCCTACCCATCTACCTAGAACAGGCTAGCCTGCTGTGTGAAGACTCCAGTTGGAAGGCTCCCAGTAGGTGGGACCAGAAGTGTGCTCAGCGCACCCGGGTTTCTTTCTGGAAGCGCCTTGGTTGGGAATTAGGACCTGGAGGGCGGCTGGGAAGCAGGTATGTTCCCTGTCCTTCCCAGTTCTCTATTCACTCGTTTATTCATTATTTGCACAGATGCTCCCTGTGCGTAACCAGAGAGGATGTGGGACTGGTAGAGTTGAGTTAGGAGCGGCGGTGTTGCAGGCTGTGAGCGCTAGGACCGAGAGGCTCGGGAAAGGAGCTGATCTCGCCAGAGAACCCCGCAAGGCCCGCTTTTCCCTAGTACCTCCCCTCGGAGTCGGGGCGGGGGGCTGATTCAGTCCATCTCCTCCCGTAGGGTTTGCGCCAGATTTCACCGCGGCTGTCAGGGACCCCGATACTTGGGTCGTCGACGAGTCGAGTGCTAGGTCTCTTCTACCGCAAAAGTTCTGCGCATTCTCTGCCCCGCCCTTCCCGCCTCCGGGGCGCATTCTTCCGCCTTAGGTGCCCTGCGCCTCCCGCCCAGCTTCAGCGGTGTCCGCGGCCTGGACCACGTGCCCCAACCACCCAGACAATACCTGCTGTCTCCACTCGGCTCCTCTGCCCTCCTCCCAAGCTAGCCGCTCCCCCGTGCCCACTTCGCCCGTGGTCGGGGCGTCTCCGTTGCCCGGTGCCTGGACCGTGCCCAGCGGGAGCTGCCTTCTGTAGAAAAGCCCGGGCACAGATCTGGTGCGGGGTCCAGCGTCCCCGAGGTGATAAGAGGTAGGCGGGGCCGGGCCCGGGCCACCTCAGGCTCTTCACCCGCTTCGCCAGGACCCCCTCCGCCCTTTGGCCTGCACGTCCGCCACCTTCCGCGGGCCCACCCCTCCCTTGACCCCAGCCCCGCCCCTCCCTTGACCCCAGCCCCGCCCCTCCCTTGACCCCAGCCCCGCCCCTTCCCCAGCGCCGGGGCGGGGCGGCTGGGAACCATCGAGACGGCCGAGCCTCCGAGCCGCCCAGAACGCCCGGAAGTCTGTGAGAAGAAGAGGGAGCGTGAGCCCGAGGCCCGTTTCCGGTTTTGTCCCGCGTTTCGAGGCTCGGGCGGCCCACGGGGAGGGTGAGTGGGCGCGTCCGGCGCGGACTCGGGTTGGGGCACGTTACGTGCTCATCGTCCTCGGACCGAGTGGCAACCGGCCGACCCCCGCGTCCTCCCGCCTCCGGCACTGCGGGCCCGGCGATCCCCTGCCTCCCCGCTGGGAAGCGCGGATGTCGCGAGCGGCTTGGGGAGGCCATGGGCGCCTGGCGTGGGAGGTGGTCGAACTGCGGCCGCCTTGGCCCGCGGAGGCAGGAGGCATTTGGGCGAGTCCTGCAGGCCCGGCGCGGGATCCACCCGCGGCCTCCCACCAGGTGTAGGCCTGCTCGAGAGGGGATCCCCTGATTCTCCTTTCTGCATAACTACAGCTTCTCAAGTCGCCTTTTCCCCTCATTTACTGCCCGTGGGACAGTGGTAAAAAAAAGGGCTGTGCCTAGGGTAGGGTGGGGTGTTTCCCTTCTCAGGGCCTGTCCGTTTCTACTGGGAACCTGGGATCCAGCGCTTCCAGATTCACTCTTGGCCCGTCGCAGGTGGGGGCCCACCCGGCAGTGCTCATTACTGCCTGGGTCAGCTTCACTATGCCCACGGCCTGGAGCTTCCGCCCACACGCCACTTTCTGAGCCAGAAGCTCCCATAGGAAGCCCACTTCTCATTCAGACTGCCTAGGGGAATGCCTGGGATTGGGGCCAAGTTTATGTAGATTGCCGGGGCGGGGAGGGGGGGGGGGATTCTGAGTCCGTTCCTTTTTCTACGGTAATCCACTGTTCTGGCGTCATCCTCCAGTCACACCACCACTTCCCCTTGCTGCTTGTGAACAGCTCCATGGACTCATTCTGCCCATTCTATTTTGCTTCAGTCCCTTTGCACATGCCTTCCCTGCTGCCTTTAGCGCCCTCCCTACCTCCATCCTCTTGGCCTAGTTAGCTCCCCTGGGAAGTGACTCATCATTAAACCAGAGTTTCCTAGTTTAAATGCTTTCAGAGTTTTCTTGCACTGGGGCATGGTCATGGTTGTGATGTTGTGTTTGTATCGTTAACCCTTTAGACTGTGCTTCATGATGGGAAAGTTCTCAAGCGTTGTGCGCTGCTACATCCCCATTGCTTAGTCTAGCACTTACCACGTGTGGCAACCACCCCTTCTGTGTCTGGAGTGATTCCCACACACCACACACTCGGAAAGATGAAGCTTTGGTGGGGAGTGGGGGAAGATACTTAAGTGCTGTGGTTATGTTGGTTCCACCTTATGTCCTTGCTAATGAACATCTGGGGTTAAAGGTAAAGGATTGGAGAACACAGTACCCTCTCAGTTAGCCAGGAAGTCAGGGCTAGGGGTCCTCCAGTACCCTGACCTCTGATCCTTTCATAACTGCCAACAGGTCTCATCCAGGACACATGGATGCCCATCCACCGAGCCTCATGGTAGGAGTGTGACTGCCTCCGTTCCCTCACTTGCTCTGTGAGGGCCCCTACCTTTTCTTCTGAGAACCCACCCTGCCCACTGGGCCTTGGCCTAGACCCTCCATTGGCCCCTTGTGGCCATTCCCAAGCTCAGGCAAGCCCATCCTCTGCCCAGACTGGGGCCCATCTGAGGCTCTTGTGGGGGGGAGGTTTGTAGGCCTGGCTCCTTCCCCCTCCTTCATACTGCCATTCTCCTTGATTTTAGAGCCAAAGGGGCTTGGTGACTGTCTTGCCCAGCCCTGTGGTACATGTGGCTGAGACACACCATGAGGTGGAGCCAGGATGGGGCTGGCACCCAGGTTTCCCTGGGGTGCTGGTGTATGTTTTTTCAGGAGGCTGTGACGTTCGGTGATGTGGCCGTGCACTTCTCGAGGGAGGAGTGGCAGTGTCTGGACCCTGGCCAGAGGGCCCTCTACAAGGAAGTAATGCTGGAGAACCACAGCAGTGTGGCTGGACTAGGTGAGGCTGCATCTTGGGACCCCTCCCCCTGCATCATTGGTCAGCACCCACCTAGCCAGGCCCTTGTCAGGGCTGTGGTTATGGGGGCCGTGGGTCTTTGTGGGTCAAGAGCTGACCCTGGGAGGTGTTGTGGTGAGTTTTGTGCGTTGTAAATAACTTTTCCCGTTCTCTTGTGTTTGTTAACTTTAAAAAAAAAAATCTTTAATGCTTATTTTTGAGAAAGCGAGAGAATGCAAGCAGGGGAGGGGCAAAGAGAGAGGGAGACAGAATCTGAAGCAGGCTCCAGGCTCTGAGCTGTCAGAACAGAGCCCCACGAACCATGAGATCATGACCTGAGCCAAAGTCAGGTACTTAACTGAATCGGGTGTCCCTGTGTTTGTTAACTTTGTGAGGTCAGATTTTAATGAATCAAATCCATTAGTTTTTGCCTTATGCGCTGTATCTTTGAAATTTTATTTAAAAGTTCTTTCCAAGGTCATAGAGACAATTTGTACGTTCGCCTGTGAACTTTATCTTTCTTATTTAGATCTTGGCACCACGTTTGTGTCTGGAGTTAGGTAGGAGTCTTGCTTTATTTTTGTTTATATACTGAGCCATTTCCTGGTATCACCGCCTAAGCAGCCCATTGTCTTCCGTTGATTTGTGGAGCCACCTTTTTTCATGTGTGTGACTGTGTTTCTGAGCTGGCCTCGTAGTGTGTCTTAATACCTGGTAAGACAACTTTCCCTTTTTATTCTTTCATAAAACTTTGCTTATCTACACGTGGGTAATAAGATAATTCTTTCATATAAGTTTATAGTAAGTGAGTTATTCAATACTTGGAACTGGAATTTTTATTGGGAGTGCTTTGAATTTCTAGAACTAACAAGAGAAGAACTGATCTCTTCCTCATTAATTGTTCCCACCCAAGACCATGGAATGTGTCTCCATTTATTCTCTGTAATTTATTAGAATTCTAGAAATTTAGGGGCGCCTGGGTGGCTCGGTTGGTTAAACGTCCGACTTCGGCTCAGGTCATGATCTCATGGTCCGTGAGTTCGAGCCCCGCGTCGGGCTCTGTGCTGACAGCTCAGAGCCTGGAGCCCATTTCAGATTCTGTGTCTCCCTCTCTCTCTGTCCCTCCCCTGTTCATGCTCTGTCTCTCTGTCTCAAAAATAAATAAACGTTAAAAAAAAAAAAAAAAGAATTCTAGAAATTTATTAGATTTTCTCCAGAGTGGTCTGGTCCCTTCTAGATGCTTTATTTTTGGTTGCTTTGTGAATGTATCTTTTTTTATGTTGCTATATTTTTAACTGAGTATAGCTGCTCTACAGAAATGCTTGTATTTGGTAACTTTGTTGAACTTCCTGCTGCTCTGGTGCTGTATTCTAGGAGGAGTCACCTGCAGCTGAACCAGTGGTGGTTTCCCCCTTGGTGCCCCCAGTGTCCTGGCCTTTAGCTGTGCCCAGAGCCACAGTGGTGTGTCAGACAGGACTTATGTGGATATGCCTGTTTTGTTCCTTATTTAATTTTTTTTATTTGAGAGCGAACGTGTGCAAGTCGGGAAGAGGGGTAGAGTGAGAGAGAGAGAGAGAGAGGGAGAGAACTTTAGGCAGGCTCCATACTCAACAAGGAGCCCTACTTGGGGCTCGAGCCCACAGCCCTGGGATCATGACCTGAGCCAAAATCAAGAGTTGGTCTCTCAACCAGATGAACCACCCAGGCGCCCTTTGTTCCTCGAGTTAAAGGGAATACTTCAGGGCACCTGGGGGGCTCAGTCGGTTGAACGTGCAACTTCAGCTCAGGTCATGATCTCAATGGTTCGTGGGTTTGAGCCCCATGTCAGACTTTGTGCTTTGGATTCTTGGTCTCTCTCTCTCTGCCCCTCCCCCGCTTGTGTTCTCTCTCAAAAATAAATAAACATAGAAAAAAATCTAAAAGGAAGATTTCTAGGGGCACCTGGCTTGGTCTGTGGAGCGTGCATCTCCTCCATCTTGGGACTGTGAGTTCCAGCCCACCTTGGGTGTGGAGAT